>NC_058124.1:27103314-27403314 GCF_914725855.1 Thunnus albacares | reverse complement strand
GCAAACCTCTGTTCAACCAGCTTCTGTAAGTGAGAGTTTACTGTCCATATTTTTAGACAAGTCGGCATCCAGTACAGTACTTCCTATCAGAAGTTAAAACCTTTGTGATTTAAACATGTGGAGTGAACAACACACCGCACTGTTGAGTGAGATTACTGTTTCTTCCAAGGCTGTATTTAGAGTTATTTACATCACTACAAATGTAAATGGATTTTGAATGGAGGTTTTCTTACTTCTGAAACAGAACTTGGAAGTTCCTGTTTCACTTTGGCTCTCTATAATGTTTAAATCAAGCCTTTATAGAACAAACAACAACAAAGAGATACCTGAAAGGACTGTTGTAGAGTGAATATCAGCAAGACACCATGAACCAACTTGGAGATCAAATGGAAAACATAAAGACACCATCAAAACCCAGTAGAAACAAACATCAGACAATGCAGAAATAAACCTTTATAAACAATCACAAACTACTGTAAACCATAAAACATGAGCAAATGCAAAAGAAACCATTACAAACCAGAATCTAGACAGTGATGGAAACCAGCAGCTACTATCAAATAACCTTTACAGACTGTACATACAAACCACTCGCTACACTGGAATCCATTAGAAACCACTGCAACTCATGATGGAAACCATGCGAACCCATAACAAGCTATTAGAAACCAATACAGCTCATAATAGAGACTATGAAAAACCACAACGATTTAAAAAACCAGTGTATCTAGTAATGAGAACCATTAGAAACAGAAATAAACTGCTTGAAAACGCAGCTTGAAAGTAGAAACAAAACCAACCCATAACATCAATAAATCAATCAATCAATCAATCAAACTTTATTTATATAGCAACTTTCACACAAGTGGAATACAATTCAAAGTGCTTGGATAGTAAATATAGATAAGAAGATAGAAGACTAATGCACACCAAGATCCAAGTAAAATACCAAAAACATGATGACTTAAATGTAAAATGTAATAATAGATTAAAAAGAAAAAGATTTAGTAAAACCTACTTTATTGATTGAATAAGACAACAATAAAAGGTTAAAATGGTTAAAATAATAAAAGAATATACAAGCAATAACAGACACACAAAATAAATAGATTAAAAAAACCAAATAAATAAATAAATCACATAATAATCACACCATAAAATTATAAGATACTACATGAAAGCCAGGATAAACAGTCTATGTTTAAAAATATCAATATATTTTCAGCTCGTCTCTGAAGGTTGTTCCAGCGGCTCAGAGCATAACGGCTAAAAGAAGCATCGCTGAAGGTTTTTTCGTTGTGCTTTTTGAAGCAGCTGAAAGAGAAGAACCAGGAGGATCAAACCATTATATGATAGGCCCTAATGAGTTATGATAATTTCTAATGTTTTTTTTTTTTTTCTATCTAATGGACACTATCAGGATTCTTCTGATGGTTTCTGGAAAGGTCAAAGCTCTGATCCATTATTGATTTCGCTTATTAAATCAACTTCCATAATGAACAGAAAATGCAAATGAAAAGGTGGAGGAAGGTTAAAGAAGAATTTTATTTAAGCCTGACACAGCCAGAGAGAGAGACATGGATGATCATGCAAATAGGGTGAAACACAAGGTTGTGATGATCCTTAAGCAGAACAGTTTTGACTCGTGGTTCATCTAATCATGTGATATCAGTGTGCAGAACGTTGTCCGAAAAATAAGACTTTCTGTTTCTCAAAGTCTTGCAACGCTGTAAAACACTCCCTTAAAAAAATATTGTTCTTTGTTACATTCATAGAGTAAGAGCTCCAATAAATTTTAATTCATCTGTCCAAATGATAAGTTGCTTGGTCTGTAGAATGTCAGAAAATGATGAAAAATATTGATTATTGTTTCCCAAAGCCCAAGATGACGTCCTCAGATGTCTTGTTTTGTCCCGACTAACAGTCCACAACTCAAAGATATTCAACTTACTCACTTTGAACACTAAAGAAACCAGAAAATATTACATTTAATGATCTCAAACCAGAAAATTTGGACTTTCTTAAAAATGGACTCAAAACGATTAACTAATCATCAAAATAGTTGGCGATTAATTTCATTGTTGGCAACTAATTGATGGATCAACTTTGATTGATATTGTTGCAGCTCTAGACAGAGTACAACATTTTTTCTGTAACCGAAGAAGAGTTAATCGCAACTTCAAACATCGTACTCTAAATCTAATGATGACAACTGTGCTGCCATTTTGGTCAGAATTCTTTCAAAAAATAGACACCACTAAATACAATTAAAACAAGAAGATGAAACCTACAGTTCCAGAAACAAAAATTCAACACTCAAGACAGGATATTTCTCTGACAGGACATTTTATTCCCGGCGGCACCTCTTGAATCAATGACAGGGGGGGTGTTGACATGTTATGATGACAGAGATGAAATGGTGCATGTCGCTGCGGTGGCAGCTGCAGAGCTATGTTTCAGGAATGATTTCGGGAGGTGTAACATCTACAGCGACATCAAATTGTGCTGTGATTGTGGTGGACGGCTCAATGGATGGAATGTAAACAAAAGGCTTCCACAGTGAGTTTGTTCAATCCCAAAGACCAGATGGGAAAAACCTGATATAGAAAGAAATACCACTGAGGTGCCCTTGAGTAAGGCACTGGTTATACTGGGCAGCTTTCTGAATGAGAAGCAGGTAAGTGCTTCTAAACAATGGCGTCAACCCTTGAAACCCTCCAGACGTTCTGCTTCCCTGATCAAGTATCTAATCTGATGTTTAGTTTACAATATTTCCTTTTATACATGACTGTCATTAAAGCACTATAATCAACATTTTTCATAATAACAATTGTATGATCTGTCAGTGTGTAATGTGTTGGTTGTGGCTTGTAGTGATGAACCTACAGAGAATTATCAGAGACTCTGCAGCTCCTCTCGGCTTTACGGAGCTTTATAGTGAGTTTCAGCTTGTTGTTTATCTGTCCGGCCGCAACTTTACTGTTCTGGTTCACTCTCAGCATCTCTCATAGCGTCGTTTTCAGAGAAAAAGCTCTAAAAAGTCACTGTACACTACCTGCTCAGCACCAAACGGCAAACAGACACAGTTAGCTGTAGACTAGCTGGTGAACATAGTGGAGCATTTAGCAGCTAAAGAGCCAGATATTTCCCTCAGGAGTTGGTAGAGAGCAAAAACAGAGCTAAAAGAGAGTGAATATTGGACTTACATTCACCAGGTGGACAGAAACACGACTCCACATGAATGATAATGTTGTTTTGTAACTGTTGGATGTGGAAATAAGCAACTGTTTGCTAACAAGGTCAACATATCAACTTAAAAGTGTTGTGTTCACTATTTGTTTTTGCTGCCCCCAAGTGGCCAAAAAAATACTTTAGATAAGCTCAGGATCTTGTAACAATGGAGTGAACAGTGTAAAACTACACAATGACACAAAATTTCAATTCAGCTCAGTTCAATTTTATTTATACAGCACCAAATTATAACAAAAGTTATCTCAGGGCACCTTTCACACAGACCGTACTCAAAGAAAAAACAACACAAAATTACCAACATCTATCTTCAAAACTCATTTTCTGACAGAAGCTGTTTTTATAAAATCAACAAAGCAAAATAACTTTAAGTATTCTAGTATTTTTTGCAAAAAATGCAGAGTTTTTGGAAGGTGTACTTTTATCAGTTTTGGCAGAGTCACTTTTTCTGTTAATCTTTGCATCTTCCAAACTGTTGTATTATTCCTTTAACACCTGTGTTATAGATCCTGATCGTTTCTTGGGAAACACGACCAAATTGTACAACAAGTATCCCAAAATATTCCTGAGAAAAAGATGGATTAAGTCAGACACACAGTATATTATATATGTGTCCTGTTTGCTGTTAATGTACAGTACAAATGTTTCTGTGTTGCAACAGATCCTGACACTTACTGCAACAGTTTGTGGATCACTTTTCATGTACTACCTCCTACTGGCAAAACCAGGGACCAACACCTACCTGTGTGGGAATATCTACCTTTAGGATCTTTGTAGCAGAGGCTGCATGGGCTCCACTTTGTCACTATCTAGAGGCAATTCACCATGTGACAGATAATTGAACGAAGTGCTTGCTATGGAGGAGCACTTGAAGAGAACATAAACCTCATGACTGAGCTCATTAAATTCAGCTGGGTTTTACTGCTCCAGCAACATGAACCTGCATAATGCAATACAGATGGATAATAGAATAAGATATTAATGACTTGCTCAAAAACTTCCAACTTAACAGTGTGGAAAACCACGTCTGACTTTAATAGCTGCCATAAATTTGCCCCATTCTACCTTTAATTGTTAGGAAAATTAATGCTACAGCAGGACTCCTTATATATATGATCCAACATAAAACGATTTGTTTATACAATAAACTGAAGGAATCAAAGAAATAAAATTCTTCAGGTTTGATTATGTAAGATAACTTAATGGCTAAAAAGATTAAATGGTCCTTTGAAAAAGAAATTTAATTGAATTTTGCAGTTCAGTCAGTTCATTTGTGGCTACTCACTGTCAGTGAAGCATTATCCCAGTATCCCATCACTGAATAATAAAGTCTCAGCTCTCTGGTTTATTAATATGGGAGAAGAGACTCTTTTTATATATTCACAAATTAAGGGTTTGGTTGCCAAAAAATGTGTCTACTGTGAGAGAGAGAAGATACTGGAAGCAGACACTGGGAGAGATGAATCTAAAAATTTAAAAACATGGTTCATTTAGACCCTTTAAAGGGGACACATCGTGCATATTTCCAGGTTTATATTTTTATTCTGGGGCTCTTCTGGAATATCTTTGCATGATTTACACTTAAACAAGACAAGGTCAAAACCAGGTATATGGCTGGACCATGAGGGAAATGCTTTTAATTTGAAATGAGGGATAGAGGAAGTGGCGACACGTGGCGACCAAGCCTCCAGGAAGTGCACCAGTTCAAAGTAGGTCTATCTGCAGACTCGCAGTATCTATGTGACACACCTACTTGGTTCAGTTTAGGCAGGAGCAGTGAGGGGTCGGGGGGGTGTGTCGTAGCATGCCATTACCATGACAACATCAGGGGGGCGGTGCAGTGCAGTACAGCAGGTGTGTCGTGTAGGTGTGCAAGACTGCAGATCGACCTTTTTACAGCCAGAGGTTACAGTAAATTATGTCATCAGTCTGTAATAATAATCCAAACTGTTGTGTAGCTTAATAAAGTACAATTAAATGTAATATAGACTGATCTGTTCATTTTAATACATATATATTTATGTAAATGTGGTTGATATGTGCACATATAGAGCCCCACGGCTGAACATGAAGCTTCACTTTACATTCAGATAAACTAATGTTGCAGCTACAACTGTTAGATTTCATCTGTGAGACCAACATTTATCTTCCAAAAAGAATTATATCATATATTAAAATGCTGCAGAGACATTAGAGCCAGTGGTAAATCACCAAAGAGCTGCACAGATCATGTTCTCCCCACCAGGATGGCGACATGTTGACCGGCCGATCATCTCAGGAGTCGAGCTGCTGGCGGCTCAGATGACGCAGGTTTCAACCGTCCAGCAGCTCCTCACATCTCTGAAAAAGTCGGAGCAAATTTCCATATATTGTTTGTTTTTTGTTGTTGTTTTATTGTTTTACAAATACTTTAAATTTTTGCCATAAAACACTTTATAATGCATCATAATTCTTCTTCTTCTTCTTCTTCTTCTTCTTCTTCTTCTAATTGTCCTTTTGGTCAAAAATCAGCCCAAAAAATATGATTCAATACTTTTTCTGATATTAAAATTCATCAATACAATCATGTCATACACCAGTTTCATGCTACTGTAGCTACACTTTGAATTTACTCCATGAAATACTGTATTTGTCACTGGCTTTAAGGATTATTGGGGCACATTTGACTGTAAAAAAAAAGCAACAAAATCTTTGGATTCTTGTCGAGGATAAACTGTTTATTCAAGCTGCAGTTTTGGGAGCCATGAAACTCAAACTCTGAAGGGAACATACATAATTTCACTGTTTAATATTCATGATTATGATAATACAGAGGAAACTTCAGAGACCTGTGATTCTACTCTCGGTTAACAGGCTACATGGTCAGCAAACAAACTCATAATAACTGCGGTGCGGAGAAGCTGCCCGCCTCACCTTCAGTAGACAGAAGCCCATTATTCATCCAAGGCTCTGTGCTATCTGAGAGATAACAGCTGCACATCCAAAGCTGCAGCTCTGAGTGGAAGTTACTATCTAAAGGAATTCAAGGCCCATAGAATTACACTGCTGGTGAAACAAACACATTGTAATTAAAGGCAAATTATGGTCAAAGCATTTCGGTCTTTGTGTTTACACCACATAGTGAAAGTTTTTTTTTTTAAACCACATGAAGGTATAAACAGGGGAAAAAGCACACAGAACTGAATATAGCTGGTCTGCTTTCATCTTTAAAATCACGTCTCAAAACTTAAAAAAAGCCTTTATTTAATTTATACCATACTATTTTATTGTCTTATCTGTTTTCTTACTACGTTTTAAAAAAAAAAAATCTTATTCTAAGGTTTGTTTTTTGCTCCATTTTATTTTAATTGTCTGATTTTACTGCCGACTTGTAATACTCATGTGTTTTAACCATGTAAAGCACTTTGTAGCTTTATTTTGAAAATGATTATTATTTGGGATACATTCATATATTGAAACAAAATGAAGAGGGATTTGATTCGTGCAGATTTAGATTTTAAAGAATAAGATTTTTAAGCATTTCAATCCACTGATACTGTGTTTTTATTCTCCACTACGAGCCTGTGTAATCATCTCCATGTACTGGAGGGAAAGTTGTCTTTCTAACAATTATATGTTGTTTTTTTCTCTCATAATTCTCAAATTCTCTTTTAGTTCATACAGCAAACCACCTGCCCAGAACTGAAAGAGGTATATTAACATATTAAATATCCACACCAGACATTTATTAAGACATATAAAAATACTCTGCTTGGAACTCGTCTTAAAATTACATCCACTCCTTCTCCCTCAGAATCTATGAATATGCAAATATATTTCATTAACTGCTGGACACAGGATGTCTCCTTTCACTTTTTCAGTCTATGTGCGCTGGAAGCTTTAAGCTTCCACATCACACTTGTATAAGTTGAATATTGGACCAAGATCAGCTTTCAAACTAGTCGTGATGTCACAGATCCTGCTCGCTTAAAATCAGATTGTCAATGGACACAGAGAAACTTTCCACTTCCAATAGATGAATGTGAAAACGGTCTTCTAGTGTCAAACTTTGCACATACATCATTCTGCACAGTAAAGTTCAAACATTCAACTGTAGGAACAAAAAGAAAAACTGACTTTTGAGTGGAGGGGGACTTTAACAGGAGCCCTGGAGAGTCATACAGCACACATAGCCAGAGGTCACAGAAATACACATTTTGTCCCTGCCAGCCACTCAACCTGGCTACCGCTCAAACACATTTTTCTGCTGCCTCGCCTCACATTAAACCAGGTAAAAGGAATGAATAGCTGCAGGGGTGGATGGTGAATGAAGCGGGAAACACCCATCAGTCCTCTGCAAGTCTCAACTGAGAGGGAAGCAAAGTAGCAGCGTTAAGCTGGATGGTGACAGACAGAGAGACAGGAAGAAAGGCTATTCTGCCTTCAAATTAAGAGAAATCTGTCATGTACACACATACACTGAATGTACACTCAGCAAGCACTTTATTAGGAACACCTGAGCAATCTAATGCAATACAAAACAATAACTCTACAATGAATCCTACTTTTATGAAGCTTATTTTAAATTTTAGTTGAATACTAGTTCCTAATATTTGTCATCTGAACAAATTTAGTCTTTTTTAAATTATTGTATGTAATATTTTATAGCAGTTGGTTGATCTTATATTGAAGAGGACACTTGAAATGCTAAATTTAAAAATCTCCCAGCAAATAAAGGGCAGTGATACACACTTTCTACAAAGAAATAAAAAACAGATTAATTTAAAGTTTTGTTTACAGTCCAACACCACTTACAGATACACCAAGAAGTTATAAAACTTTCCAGGTATGTGTCTTGGTGTCCTTTTGTTTACCAAATGAATCCAAAATGGTTAAAATGCACTTTACAGTTTTGTAAGTGTAGGATAAATTGCTATAATAAACCAAAATATATCAAAACACTTCACAACCAGTTACACCATTTTCCTGAGTTCAGGTGCATCGGGCTCAGGTGTTAACCATCTCCTGGTTTACAGCAATCTGTGACTGTGAAATAATGATGTGCTGCTCTACAAATAACAACAAAACAATGAAAAGCTGCTGTTCATCTTCTATGATACCACAATAGACAAAAATAATCTTTATGTTTGTCTCTCAAGCGTCTCTGCTTATTAGTACTGATTCAATACAATCTATATTATCTACACTACAGTATAAGTAAAACTGGTGGCCATAGATTAAACCTAAAGGACTGTTACATTGTCCGGGAGAGTCCTGTGTTTTTGTTAAGTGACATTGAAGATGTAATTTAAAGAAAAAAATAAAAATAAAAAAATAAAACAGGAATACAGAATAGGGGAAAATACTAAAACCAAGCAAGTCTCCCACTTCGCACCTCTAATATCTAAAGGTGAGATTTATGTTTTATAGGAAGAGTTTTCAAACAGGAAACTTCAGACTTACAAAAGAAAAGACTTCAAGGATGAGGACTAACCTGTAGTTGAGTTAAACTGTAGCAGGTGGGGCTAAAAACAGTCAATTTGGAACACTGATAAAACTCAAAACAAAAAAATATTGTATAAAAGTTATAAACAATATCAAAAACAATAATAAACAGCATGGCTTTTTTCTTTTAACCTTGAATTTTTCTTTTTAACCTTGTTTTAGGCTAATGTCTGAAGGTCAGTTAGCTTAAATGTAGCTCCTACATAGCTAACTTTAACTAACGTAAAGGGTAACATTTATTTACGCTAGCAGAACATTAACTAACATTAAGCTAGGCTATCTTAACTCTGACATGTTAGCGAATATTTTCTCAATCAAGAAAACAAATGTTTGACTTATTAAACTCTTTGAGAAGTTGCTGAATGTCAGAAGTTCATGGACATTAACATATTACAGAAATGGTGCTGGTAGTGTGAAGTGCATAATGTTAGGTGACATTTATTGGGAACCTCCAGCCTCGGTAAAAATGCCGTTTTTAGAGTTTCAGCATTCTTTACAGATGGTTATAATATTGATATATTAACTAACAGCTGATTTCTAAACACATTTTACAAAGACTGTTATGGGGAAGTGGGCTGGATAAAGGAAGAGCATCACATTGGGTAGAAATGGTTCGAATAAGAACAGGAATAGCAAATATTTCATTTAAAAAAATGAAGATGATTTGATGATTCATCCACTACAATGTGGCAGTCAGTAGGGACTTTATTGTGAAGCGTGTGACCGGTAGTCTAATGCTGTGTAACGTGTGTCGAGGTCGACAGATTGAGCGGGGAGTTGGTGAACAGAGTGGATCAGAGTCGCTTTGGGGACTAGTGAGCTGCTCCTACAGCTGGCCGGAGGAGAGCTGCGGAGCCTGGAAACATATGATCTGAGAAGGTACGACTGCTCTTTATTCACACACTGCACACATCTCCAAAAAAAACCAAACAAACAAACAAACAGCATTTAAAGATCCGCGGATCCTTTTATCCGCACCTCACCTCACCTCGCTCTGCGCACAGTTTTGCTGATTATTGCGCAACGTGCAGATCTCACCTGTGCTTATTTCAATTAACGAAAAACTTCCGCTGCTTTTATTTACTCTGAACAGAAAGTGGTTTGTTGATTTAATACATCATTTTTCTCCATGCAACATTGGGTGGCTGTGCGTTCTTTTAGTGCGCAACTATGCTTATTACTGTATGTACAGTTCCTCATAGGGAGTTTGATTGATCAGGTAGATGCAAAGACATAATCCCTAAAGCGATCTTTAGTGATACCACGAAGCAAGTTAGAAGCGTGCAATAGTGTCACAACAAGGCTTTAAACTATTTGGAGGCTGATACTCTATAAATCCAATTTGAATTGGACATAAATTTGATGTTTTAATGTCTCCCTAAACTCAACACAGTGAGCCACAGTCATGCTGTAAGTCCCTGAGGGAACATTTCATGGATATTGTAGTGATTTTTCTTAAGGTACACTGAGGCAGGGCTGCTGTCAACATACCTATAATCCTAAATCTGCTTTTATTATCACAAGCACACCCTGTCTTAATACCAGCATGGTGAAAATACCACGTAGTAGGTGTCAGTCATATCAATACATTATTAAAAAACGCCTGAAGCTGAAAGTTTGCTGCAGCACTAAAAGAAGGTGGTACAATTCTAAATCTTTACAGCTGCAGAGTCTTGACTGAGACACGAAAGGTCCATGTGTGCCACTGATCAAAAACAGTCCTCCGGTTAAAAAAAAAACACCTCTTTATGCATCTCTTTTATTAGTATTGTTTGTATTGTTTCTTGGACAAGTTTAAGTGAAAACAGTTGCAGTTACAGGTGACAGCTGTGTTACCTGCCGCACCTTCATCCTTGTGCAGGGAGAAATGTGCTTTGATGCAGCGCTGATGGCTGGCATGCATACGTGACAGTGATTGTACTCTTTTTTTTTTCTTTTTTGTTACTCACTTTCTTACAGTCAGTACTTTATACAGCATGCTTTATATAGCTTCATAGTGTCCAAATATGGCACAAAAGTGTGTCATTATAACTTAATATTACATACAAAAAGGACTATTTGTAAAATTTGAAAGCTTATCTAAGGAGGGATCATATAAATCTGTAAATCTGGAAGACATTTGAAGGGAGGAACAGTGGGTTGGGGTAGTTGAAAGTATGCGATGGTCTAATGGAAAGTGACATTGTCCGTAGGGGTGGCATTCCTACTAGAGATGAATTTTTATTCATATCTCCATTGACAAGTTTGAAGAAAAGAAATCAAATCCATTCCAGCACAGTTAATGAAATCACAGGTCTTTTTTTGATACATAGATATGTACAACAATGAAATACAAGCTATTATTCTTAAAAAGTACTGTAAAATGTAATGTTTTAAACTGGCCAAAGATACTGTAGTCATATCACCATTTTTTCAGGCAGGATCATGATCCACAATCTTATCACATTTCTTTTTCATGTCGGTTTTTAAGACTATTTTGCAAGTTACTGAACAGTGCTCACGATTCAAGATTCAAAAACTTTTACTGTCTATCACATAATGAAAGAAATGTCTTAGGTGAGGGGCTCACAAACAACATAAAAACATACACTCATGAAAGACTCGCAGAAAATTACATTAAGTTCCTTAAATAAATAAGAGCAGGTGTGCAAAGCTGCATTAAAAAGTAGTGACAGTTTATTTAGCCTTGTTTAAAATGGATATTACAGGAGGAAACCAAAGTAATTTCATAGCTAAAAACTTCAACATTGGTGTGTCGTTTTGGAGAACTACCAGGATGTGCACTGTTAAAAAAACGTCACCAACACCTGAGTACACCTGAGCTGACGCTATCATGCTAGCTTGCAGCATGACAGAAGTTAGTGCTACCAGTTAGCAGGCGAGCTAACCGCTAAACGGTGGCGTTTACCTGCAGCCCAGCTGTCAGTTTAACATGTTGTGCAGCAGCTGAGCTTCCTAGCAGGACATTAAAACTGCTGCAGATTTCACAAACTACCAACCATCAAATCTGTGAGCTAACTGGTGAGCTGGTGATGATACTGTTAAAAGCAAACAGTTTGAGCTCCTGATGTGAACCGTGCAGATAGTTTGCTCTGCTGTGAGCTTGTTTTTACACCAAATCCTTGTTGCTGGAAGTCATTTTGTAGATTGTAGATTGTAAAATGTGGTACAAGGCGCTCACCACATTGGTGCTGTTACCCGTTAGCCTCCTGCTGGCAGACTGCAGGATTTTATTAATGGGTTACATTAAAAAACAAACAACAAAAAACCAAACTGGATACCATGTGCACTGTAGCACAATACTGACGATCTCTCTATAAAGGCAGATCTTTGAGACATTTGAATCGTTCACCATCTAATATCGTCATATCGTCACACCTCTGTACTGTAGAGATTCAAATCTAACTGGCATAATTGTGACTGGTAGTCTTGTTTGTGGTTGCACAACAATGAAGGATAACATGATTGTTAAAACAGCACAGTTTAAATCCCTTGTCCTTTCTCCCTTTCTCCTACATCCTCCCTTTTCTTCACTCACTCCTCCCTTCACCTCCCTCCTCACCTCCCCCCTTTGACTTCTCTGACTTTCCTTGTCTCATCTCCTCTTCCTCCTCCTGTTTTTTTTCCTCACTCCCTCTTTTCCTCTTGTCTTTTCTACCTTTCTTCACACCTCCTGTCCTCTCTCTCCCTCTTATCATTCCTCACTCCTCTCTCCCTCTCAGGTGTGTCGTGTCCTCCTGTCCGCCGGTATCAGGATGCAGTTCTCAGTCAGACTGAGCCTCTGCCTGCTCGGCTTTGTTCTCGTTTCTCTGTTCCCTCAGCCAGCGCAGGGCCAAGGTAAGTACCTCCTACATCGTGCTTTCCACTCAAGGGCCAACAGGGTCAACATGGCTGACAGGAGGCTCAGCACACAGCCACACGAGGCCCAAATACGACCAGTAGTGCTAACCCTGGTGTTCCCCAATAGACAAACCAGAACTTCCAACCCCAATGCTAAAATGTTAGGACTTCTCACTATGGCACCATATATAGTAGGTAGAAACTGGACTAGCTAATGCCGCCCTTAAATGAGAGATATGAGTGCTGCCAAGTGCCATGTGGGAATACTAGGACTTCCCACATTGCCAACAGCTTCCTCATTGAAGATTAAGTGATCATTTGATGATGATGAACGTTTTCTTCAGCACAGTTTGCTTTAAAAAAACAGAAAAACAAACTGGAGCCAAACAAGGCTTTCTACAGAACAGAGCCAACAGGGCTTCTCAGAGCTTTCCAGGATCCAGTGATGGAAAGTAAGTACATTTACTCAAATACTGTACTTAAGTACAAATTTGAGTTCCTTCTACTTTACTTGAGTATAAACTTTTTCTGCTGCTTTATACTTCTGCTCCACTACAATTCAGAGTAAAATATCGTACTGTTTACTCTTTTTACTACATTTATTTGACATCTTTTGTTCCTTGTGTCTTTACAGATTAAGATTTTGCATAAAACAACATAAGCATGTTTTAATCAGATGGTTTCATTTAAATTATGTTTCACAAAAAAAGAGAGAAAAGTCAAATATAAGTATAACTATGTTTTCACCTCTTTCCCACCCTATTAATTATCTCCTCTTAGATTTATCTTTTCATCCTCTGCTGGGGGCTCAATCCAGAGGTTTGGGCACCACTGGACTAGACTATCTAACTGTATATAAGAAGTTAAAACTAGCTCCACCTTAAGCAGCTACAACTGTAAAACGCTGCTTGCACAGGAGTTTGATGCTTGATGCATCAGTATAAACAGTCCAGTAATGTCATATAAAAATAATATGTCAGTTATAAGTACTTTTACTTTTGATACTTTAAGTACATTTTACTGATAATACTTCTGTACTTTAATTTAAGTAGGATTTTGAAAGCAAGACTCATGATGGATTATTTTTAAATTGTTTTATTGGAACTGAGAGCTTCTTCTAGCACTGCCAGAACCGAACAAGTGCCACAGTCGTTCCCTCATTTGAAAAATTAACTGGTTGTTTTTCCATAATAATAAATAAATAAACAGATTTCTGGCTAAGTGTGGCCCTTCAGTGGAAATGCAGTTATCATCCTTTGCACCCACTATGTTATTCATCAGGTTGAATTCTGACTTTCATTGTGTGTATCAGTTTTGATGTGTTTCTTTTGTTTTGACTGGTTCTTTTAATGTGCAATCACCCACATGTGTCTCAAAGGGAAAAGTCTTGATACTGAATTCATAACAAGGAATCGTGTTTTACTGTCAGCTAGACAAACATGTACTGTGACTTAGGGCTGTGTGATATGACGATATATTTGCGTTGTGTTGCAAATCACACTCTTTACAGCAATATTTTTTTGTCATTTGGAGGCTGTCCATCTTTTATGCTGATTACATGAATAAATTACTCTTCTTGAGTACTTCGCCTGGTTCACTGTTTCTCCTCTGCTCCGCTGTGTGTGCAGCACGGCCATAAATGACAGCAGAGACTAAGTTTATTTATGTCGTTTACCTAATTTATGTGCACTCGTTTCATTTCATCTCAGTGTGAGAGTCTCTACTGCATTCTTCTTTCATTTATGGTCGCGCTACTCTCCTCTGCTCTCTGTGTTTCACTGCGGGTGGGGCTGCACACAGCGCAGCAGAGGAGAGGCAGCAAACCAGGTCAAGTACTCGAGTTGACGACAACTACACTCGTTACATTACTGTGAGTGCAATAAAAGCTTTGTGAGTAAAAAGCCAAGAAGAGTAATTTAATGCACGCAAAAGAATTTACAGAAAATGTGCTCTATCATGAGATGTATCGTTATTGGGATATAAAATGACCTATATCGGGATATGAGATTTCGGTTGTATCACACGGCCCTACTGTGGCACGTTCTGTCACCTCTGTAATTAATCCACACGTGTCTAATGTGTTTATTTATTTGGGGGACTGTTTGAAGAGCTTTCTACTGACAGATTTTGTTGTAACCCAGGTTGAAGATGTGAGATCCTCTACAAGCCCCCGATCTTTTGATACTGATAAACATTGGGGCTAATCTTGTTCTGTTTTACTGCAGCGCCTCACTGTCTGTAAAACAAGAGCTCTTCATATAATTGTGTTTTCTCATTTTTTCCGATGTGCTGACATCATCTCTTACCCCATTAACTTACTCTGCAATTAACATATAACTTCATTTATTACTTCATTAACGGACAGATGAGTCTCCTCAACACCATTATCATCCATTAACAATCTTATGCACTCCCTCTTAGGAGACCTTTCACTTCCTTAAAGGAGCATCTGACCATGAATGCAAATGATGGATTGATATTCATGGAGTGTCCCCAATTAACCGTCTTATTATACAGAAGACCTGACCATGGATTTAAGTCTAGGCTACGTGTTTGTACCTGTTTTTAATCTCACAGGTTGGGTGTCTCATCCGGTATGTGAATGTCTAAAATAAGGACCACACTAAAAGATCAATGTTTTGTTTTGAGCACATTAAAGTACTTAATGCTGCACCCGAACAGATTTAGCATCCGCCAACTTTCAGAGTTTGTTGGCAGTGTTGAACCTGAAACAGGACGAAACCTGCTCAGCACTGTGGGGTAAAACTAAAGCCAGTTGACATGGTGCTGTAACCACAAAGTCTGTTTATAACCTGGATAACTCTACATAAGATGCTTGTCAGTGAGCGATTACCCCTGGGTCTGCTGCCCAGTGTTGATTGGTTGGCAGCAGATCACAACTCTGCTGCTGCTGTTACCTGTGCAGATCCAACATTTACCATGAACGCTGTGTTTCTGCACAGGAGCCACTCATGAAAAACTGCTTTATAGCACTGCTGGGAGTCAGAAACTCCACAGGGTGCCATTAACAGAGCAATCTGTTACAAAAATTACATTGTGTTGGCAAACGCAATTGCTGCCAAGATGTTCATAGGCTACATTTTGTCTATCGAATTAAGCGTCATATGTCTTGCAGAATGCTATTTGTTAAGGACACCCAACACACATCAGGATCAGTTTAGGGTTCAGTATCTTGCCCTTCAACAAATACTTTAGCCATCAAATTGTCCTTGTTGTCCCTGATATGGGAGTTATTACTTTGTATTTAAATTATGGTGATAAAGTTTTGAATTTCAGGCGTTTATTGTTAGCTTTATGCTAAATGTCTTATGCTTCTTTATGTTAATTTGTCTTTTAACATGTTGGAAAGTGTTTTCACTAAACATTTTATCCCTTAGATTCTGTTTTTGTGTCTGTAATCCATAAATAAATCATTATGTTTCTGCACAGGAGGCACGTTCCTCCTCGTGCACATCCATGAGACACACTAAATGGGGACCCATTCATAAAAAACTGCTTCATTGCACTACTGGAAGTCAGAAACTCCACAGGGTGCCTTTAACAGAGCAATCTGTTAAAAAAAACCAAATTGTTTTCCCAATTATATTGTGTTGGCAAACGCAATTGCTGCCAAGATGTTCATAGACTACATTTTTTCTATCGAATTAAGCGTTACATTTACAGATCGCTCTGAATGCTGAGGTTGGAGGTCGGGATGGATGGCGGGCGTACAAGATGCAGGACTCTTTGGTTAAGGTTGGTGACGGATCGGTTGGTGAAAGATTCAAGTCATTGCAGATTTGTTTTCTGCATTAAACCAAGACCAAGATCTTTCTCTAACCTTAACCAAGTGCTGCCAGAGTCTAGACATAACCATAAAAAGATTAATATTGCTGTAGTTTCTACTGGCGGATATTATCGTGTTTTTTTCCCAACATGAATGAGAAAATGTAATTTCGCCAGCATTACGATTCTAGCAAAACATATTTGCTGTTTATGCCACGGTCGAGCAGACAGTCAAAATAACATAATTAATCTATCAAATGTTATTATTTCAGTGTTCTCTGGCCCATACTAGATAATCCAAATTCAAAGCAGATGTTGTACCAAGCCCTATTTTTTAAAATCAACATCTTTTCTACACTGGTGTGATATAGCTGAGTCAGAGTACTCAGGGTAATCATTAAAATCAGGTCATGTACTGTTTTCCTCAGGCAAAAGTCCAAATAGCGGTTCGAGTAGACAAATGTTGCGGTCGCCACCTATCGATGTTTCCACTAGGTGTCTGAAAGCAGCTTTAATGAGGCTTGTCTGAACTTGGAAAAAAACAGTTTGGCTAACCAAGAGAATGGCTCTGTCACAATAAGAGCACTTGCTTGACCAGAGTGTGTGTAAGGAGGAAAGCAACCACAGCATTCCTCAGCGAAGAGGACATAGTGAACTAGCCTTGACTACAGCAGTGACCCAGGAAGAACTGAGGGAGTTATGGACAGCTTGGAGAGCTTCCATCGGGCTTCTCTTCAGCACCGCGGCGTGTTGTTAGTTACAGAGGAGTCAGATAAAGACAGGGACATAAAATAACAGCTAAACTTTCTTTTTCCATTTTTGGGTTTCCGTTTGCTACGTTTCCTTGTGCCAAAGAGAAAAGTGAGTGAGGGCTGGTATTTAGTAATTACTTAGTCAAGTTTCTAAATAACCCTCAAACCAACACCTGTCACAAAATCCCCCTATTTAAAAGGTGAAAGGTCAAAGAATGACTTCCAGGCTAAGCTCAACCTTTTGTGAAGGCTTCTCATGTTTTTCCTTGCCTGCAGAGATAATGGAAGAAGTGTCTGCAGGTTTTTGTGCCTCGGAGGGGGAAACAGAAGAGGGGAATGTGGTCAGATGTCAGCGTTGATGTTCAGTGGTACCTTTTTCTGGGTCACATCTTTTTTGTGCAGAGATTCCAACTGAATAAGAGGCAAAGGAGGAGATTTAATAAACATAAATGCATCTCCACACTCTTAAAGCTTTAGCTCTAGTTTTTTGTGGAAGAACAGCACAAACCTGACCCCAATGGCTCCCAATAAAAATATACAGTGTGTAGTTATTACAATGATTTGTGAAATTTTAATGCGATAATGACTTATTGGTGTTGAATGCTCTGTCTGTCTTTAAGATAGCCTGCTCTCGGCAGTGTCAACATGGGTCTTAAGTTCTTTTGTAAAAGACCAGTTTGCAAACTGAAAATTATCTTCCTTTTATAGCTCCTTTCAAAGCTTCCTGCTCACAGACAAAAGTTTTCTCTGCTCAGCTCAGCAGCATCCCTTCACCTAATAATGCTCCCCCCTCCCTCCCTCCCCCCCACCTCCCTCCTCCCCGATTCGCTTGCTCTCGTTGAGAATTTAAACCGCACTTGCATTTCTGACTTTCTGCACGACTCCCCCGTGTGTGTGACGGACACCTCCCAACCCTCGGCGGCAGTCGGCCGGGGCTGTTTGCACAAGATTCTCCATGAAAAATAGATGAGAATTAAGTTCCCATCTCTACAGGCGAGGCCTTTTTGTCTTTGCCAGGCTGTTTGCTCGGCATCCAATACTTGTCTCTGCGTGAGAATACAATCTCACGGAGAAGATGCATGGCGTGTGTGTGTGTTTATATGTGTGTGTTTGTGTGTGTGTGTGTGTGGAGCTGCTGCAAAGGAACCGGCAGGTTTTTCTTTAGAGGCGTGAGAGAGAAAAAAAACAACAACCAGCAAAGCTACATGGAATAAAGCACATAGATATTTTTATGTGCATACAGAATACACTTGCTTCCAGTGTCGGGCAAATATACATATTTCATGCAAACACATGAACACGCAGGTGGAACTCACACTGGTACACACACACCAAGACTCAAAAACATTTCGACTACACTACAAACAGAAAAGGTGCGAAATCTGCTTCTCAAATCATGTGGGATTTGAGCGGCGCTCTCCAGACGAGAGAATGTCCTTTGTTTCCCGAGACACAGAGCTAAACCCTGAGCCGAAATCCCATGCAACCCTCACTCTCATCCCCCAGGTTGGTGAGATAATTGCTACAGTATTCCTTATGTGTGTTTGTATATAAATATATTTGCCTGTTGTTGAATGCGGCCGGCTTCACATTCTCTCTCTCTCTCCGTTGAAAATCAGGATTATCCTTCCTGTGCTGAACTGAAGTTTCTTTGCATACCTACATAGTAGTTTTCTGACACGCACAAAGAGGCGGTTCACCCGAAATTGCTGCAGAAGTGTTTGGCAATAGGTCTTATCGGATTGACTAAATCTTGTATTGTGGGGAAAAGATGCAGACAGCTCTTCCACATTAAATGTTATCGCCACGTGTCACATAGAGAGACAACACGTGGGCATTTTTGTCTCAAACAGACACACAAAAATTTTTAAAAAATCCTTCTAAAAGGTGCATTTTCTAAATAATCAATATGTTTTTTGTTGTTGTTTTGTTTTGGGTGAACCATCCCTTTAAGCCTCCAGAGCGTCAGAGCTCTCTAAAAGGCGTCAATCACAGTGTAGGTATTTAAAGAAGTGGGCGGCAGCAGATGGCTTACCTCATAATGAGGACACAAACACAGGAAAGAGTTTGTGGGTTTTTATATTATATTTTCCACCCGCCGGCTTTTTCTTCACTTTTTTTTATTTCATAGTTAACCAAATTAGATCGGGGAATGTGTTGTGAGTAGATATACATATTTATTATTTGGGATTTGGCTCTGACGGTGTGAAAATGATGGAGGGGGGGGGGGTATGTGGTTGTTGACCCTGGAAATGTGTTTTTTGGCATCACAGTGCTTTACAATGGCCTTATTCCAGTGTTTTAAGCAGCGGCGTCTTAATGTTGAAAACACAACAACACTGTTTAGGAGCTCAGTGAAATGTGATCACACTTCTCGTGCAGAATAACAGTATTATTGAGCATTCATACACGGGGTCAAGGCCATTGTAAATTGGATATTTTGTAGATGAGTTTGGATTTAGCCTGTGTTGTGTAGTACATCTAGACACTCCTGCTGAGGACAGGAGAGGAATAGTACACAGATGCTATTCCAGTGCTTTTCCCTTTGGTGCCCCTTCTGTCTCTTTCTCTCCTCTTTGCGGTTAAAAAGAAAAAAAAGTCACATTCACTCCTTTTTCTCGTCGTCCTCTCGCCCCCCCTCTGACGACAATTTCAAAAGCGCAGAAAGAAAAAGAATGGAATGAAAATGAGATTAGGACAAGGGGAGGGATAAGATAGGAAAGGAAAGACAGAGGAGACGGAGACATAGAGAGAGTGTGAGCTTGTGAAAATGATTACAAGGGAAGGTTAGAGAGAGAGAGAAAAGTAAAAAAAGGGGGGGGGGGGGGGTAGGCCTGCAGGCGGCTGTCAGGGCCAACAACTAATCAGGATGAGAGGCAGGGGCGTCGCTTTGATGCAAGACGGTAAGTGGAACAGAGAAGAAGACCTGTCTTATACCCACAGCGACAAGCACAATGAGGCCTCTCGTCAGTACGCGGGGAAAAGACGAGGAAGAGGAGGACAATGGGACTTTTTTTTGCTTTTTAATGTGACATCTGTGCAAGCTAATCTCTCTGATGTGTATCCTCCCACTTGGATGAGATACAGTTTTTGTTTTTTTTTGTTTATTATTTCCCTTTCTTAATTGTTAACAACACAGATGGAGCGACTGCCGCCGTAACTCTGGAGGGAGTTCAGTCTAACTTAACTCAGTCACAGTGAACAGCTGCACATAAGTGAAACAGAAGGAGAAAGCAGGATCTGTGAAACCTGAACGATGATGCTGCGTGTGACTAGTTAAGGATAAACAAGTGACATTTTTTTGTCAGCACATCATCTGTTCATAGCAACACCGTTTTGACACAGCAGAGCTATTATTGATACATGCGGAGCTGAACAGTCGACTCATATCTGCTGGAAATTATATATCTTTAAAGTGAGTCCTTAAAACAGTAGTCAGGTGTTCATATGAACATTAAACCTTGTTTTTCTTGCTATAATAACCCCTCCTGGTCATACTGACTATTAGATTATCTCCTCCAAATACGCTCATATAAGTGGGGGACAAAATCCACAGTCCTCGTTTTGAGAAGAGGTGTATTTAAGCAGTAGCATCACACAGTAATGAGTAAAAGCAATTGGCACAATTTGGCCAATTGGAGATGATTGGAGAGGTTCAGGGACACCAGTGACACCACAAACTAAAAACTCCCGAGCTCCCATAAGGGTTAGACCTAGAGGTCTGGTGTTTTATACAGGTTTACAAGATGTAGGAGGTTTATTGTGTTCTGCATAGTTCTGGCATAAAGCATGTCTTAATTATTGTTATTCAAATATGACTCATAATAGACGAGGACCAAAAACTGATGTAGTTTTGTTTGTGTCTTAGCCTCATGCTAAACAAACACATTTCCAGAAACTAGAAGATGTCACTTGTCAAATGAAGCCTAATACATGCATCATGGCCTTACAGTTCTTCCATTTGAGTGTGCCAAATAGGCAAATATTCTATAAAAAGGGTGGGTGTTAAGGGGTTAAAAGTTTATCTGAAGATAATATGAAGCTTTAACTGTCTGAGTTTGTCATATAAAGTGGAAATCTTCCACAATTACAGTCCTTTAAGTAAGAACTTCCCTCTTTGTGTCTCGATAGGTAGCGTTTTCCTGCTCGACTGCAGTGGAAGTATAGTAACAAAAAGAGGAACTTTGGCACTAAAAAGACTGTAACTTTGAAAGATATCTACCTTACTTAACTAATTTGGACGCTGAAGCTTCATATTCGCTCCAAATAAGCTTTTAAATACATTTTTACACAGAAGGAGGACTGTGGATTTTGTCCTCCATCACTTCCATTGTAAGGTCATTATGAAGGGATCTTCTAATGGTCAGTATGAACAGGAGGAATGATTACAGCAAGAAAAACAGGTTTCACTGTTTATTTGGGCTCCTGACTGTTGACTTGTAAAAATATAAATCTTTTAATCAAAATTATAAACTGTTGAATGAAAGCTCATCTTTTTATTTTCAACCACTGACTGAATGAAGTTGAACTCCATCTGTTGTTATGGACGTTATCCACTAATACGCATCAGTTATGACAGTCTGGGTTTCTGATATGAAGACAAAATATTGGAGGTTTGGACTTTGCATGACAGGGAATTTTCATTCATCATTCATATATTTACAGTATATTTCAAACCGACAATTATTGTGTAAAGCTGTTTTATTTTGTTGTGTTTCTGTCCAGTTTCATCGCCACGGAGGTTTCGTGCCAAAGTCCTGAGTCCCAGCAAGCTGCACATCTCATGGAAAGAACCAAAAGGAGAGTTTGAAAGCTACAAAGTGATTTACACCACACAACCAGGTAAGATCCAGTTATAAAAACCGCCAAAATACTGTATTTCATAAAGAAAATTATCATATTTTGTTGTTTGTTACTGATACTTTTATCTTGAAGACGGACGGAGGTTATGTTTGTTTTTAGATAGAGTTCTTAAAAAATGACCAAATTTGGTTGTATCCTGGTGGACAGATAGAAGAGCAAGCGACAAGAAAAAGACATTGATGTGACTAGTGCTGCAACTATTAGTCGATTATTCAGTTAGTTGATCGACAGAAAATTAATCTGCAACTATTTTTGATTGTCGAATAATGCTGTTTTAGTCATTTTTAAGGAAAAATGGCAAATATTTGCTGGTTGCAGCTTCTCAAATGTGAGGATTTGAGTTTGTTATACATAGAAAACAAAACAAGACATTTGAAGGCGTCAACTTGGGCTTTAAGAAAGTATAACAGGCATTTTTCACTATTTTCACTAAAATATCAAACGTCGAAAACAATCAGCAGATTAATCGATAATGAAAATAATCTCAGCCCTAAATGTGCTGTTACATACACACTAGGGATGTGCATGAATACAAATACATTATTTGGCAAAGCACAAATAGTGGGTTTTATACGAATATTTGTTTCATACTAATATTAAAAAGAATATTTGTTGGGGGTGTTCCCCAGAGATAAAGCTGAGCTGCTGACACAAGCAAAGTGCTCCCAATGGACTCTCCATGACCTGTTGCTCTCCTTCTCCTTTCCACAATGTTAGGTTGTAAAAAATAGGCAATAAATGAAAAGTGCAAAGCAATAATTGCCTTTGAAGTGCTTCCCAACACATTACATGGTGTGCTGTCTCTGTGTTATGGGTGTATAAAATTTTCTAAAATTAAAAGTGTCATCCACTTTTATTCGAATACAAATACAGATACAAATAATTTTTGCTGCCTCAACAAATACAGATACAAATACAAATACTGGGATCTCTGCGCATCCCTAATACACACACACACACACCTTTACCAGGAGCTACTTCAAACATGTTTTCAAATGTAAAGTAGGTGTTTGTGTCATGAGAGTCTTCACCAACGATTCATTCATAACAAACAGGCTACAGAAGGTTAAAAGACCAGAAAATGAACCTGAAACAACAAACTGTTTCATTCGAGGCTTCGGCTTCGCCAGTCAGAGAATCGTTCAGTGTTTGTGGAGCTTTGCTCTCGACAGAAAAACCTTCTAGTTTGAACTTGATTCATCCAGGGTAGAAATCTGACAAGGAATTCACACTCCTCCTCCTCCTGTACAGTCCTGCCTGGTGTTCACACACTTACCCACATTCACACCTGGAAAAGCTGAGCGGTTCAACCCCTGTGATGGATTGGTTGACTATTGCCTTGCTTAAGGGCTCTTCAGCAGTGTGTTTTGGAGGTCATAAAAAGAAGAACCTCCATCGCTGCTTGTAGTTAAAACCAATTTTGTACCCAGACGACACCAACATGGGATTTGTTGTAAAAATGACTGAGTAGAATGCAGGTTAATTCAGTTACTGTCCAAAACCACTTTATGGTGTTTCTCTTTAGCCGAAGGGACAAAAATTCTAGTTATGCACCGAGGAGCACAGTAGTTGGACGTCTTCCCCCGAGGGAGAAGAAATTTTCACCTGCATGTTGGTTCATAACTGCAGAGAAAGAGACACATAACCACACACACGGGATCTGATATAACTGATATGGGGGGCGGGGGGCTGCTCTGGTGCCCGCTGTGTGGTCGATTTTGGGTTTATTGAGGAGAGATTTATCTAAGTTTGTTTTCTATAATGCCTGAAAATGATGTAGTGCGCTGATTTGTTGGTCTGGCAGGACTCAGCATGTGTCTCTGGAGCTCAGCTGGAGGTTTGGAGTGTTGTTAATTGGCACGGACCAAAGATTGAATCCAGTTCAGGTGTTGTTTCAAGTGAGATGTTGAGTATTCCAGTGATGAGGTGTGACCCACGCAACATAACATAAATGCGGAAAGAGACTAAATATAACAGTGTAACCCAATAAAACCCCAAAATGACCATAATTTTCTCTCTAAAACAGCAAATATTGTATCGTATAACCTTCACGAAGGGAGGATTTATTTGCAGGGTTGCCCTGCGTTAGTTTTATCCAGGTGTTCCAAATAAACTGGTAACTGAGTGTAAGCTGACACCAGGCGTCCGCCATCACTGTCAGTCTCAGGTTCAGGTACATAAATACTGGTTTTAACACAGACATTATCTTGGTTTTATTGCACTTATACTCACATTAATTCTATATCATAGATTGACTGTAATCATAGTTATAAGGTTGAGTAAATATGTGCACTGTTTTTAAGCTGCCCTGTGATTATGATCATGATGGAGTTTTTTTTTATTGCAGTGAGAGAAAACAGGTGCACTACAGATGTTTTTAATGTTGGATGTGATGCAAAGCTGTAAGGTTTAATGTTGTGATTATAGTGTGATGAGTTTATAAAGTGCATCATGTGATATCAGGGTGACATGTGTCGCCAATTTTTTTTTTTTTTCCCAGGATGGCGAAGTCATGACCCGCCCTAGTCTTCCTCTGACAACGAATACAAGCCAATCAGAGTCATGACTTCGCCATCCTAGGAAAAAAAAAAGTCACGTATTGCTGGATTCTCTGTGGGGCAGGCCATCATGTTGGGAGTAAACATGACTTTCCCTCATTTTTAAATTTAAATTAAGGTTTTCTCTTGAGATACATGATCTCGAGAGCAGACCTGGTCAAAATACAACAAAACAGGATCTGAGAAATATGAGCGAGATAAAACTTGTCTATTTAAAACAGTTAAATTCCTCATGAAACATGTTTTAAACATGATGCTTGAATGTTTCCAGATGAAGTTTATCTTAAATTTTTTCCCGGCCGAAGGTGCATGATATGAAAATGGATACTGAAGATGATCCATCTAGATGTCTGATCTGGTCTGATAGCTGTTAGGTCAACCCAACTAACATGTATAAATATAGTGATGTGGTCCAGCATTCAATATAAAATGATGACTGAGCTGTGACTCTGACGCATGCAGGGCGTCAACATGACCTTCTCACTCTTGTTACCGTGTAATTTGGGCCACCACTTCAAATTGTTTTTGGTTTTAAGGAAGAGAAGATGACGTTCAGTTCTTATTCTTCCAGCATGGCATCTTGGTCACTGACTTGAACTAGAAACTAGAAATCTTTCTATATATTATTGAACTGCTCAGTAAAGAACTGTTTCTATGTTTTTAGGCCTCAACAAGTAGCAGATATAGAAGGATGTGATGCTGTAAAGGTTTTTTATTGTTGGTGCAGGTTGTTAAACATGTTCAGTGGGCTGTGACATAAATAATAGTTGTATCTAATGTTTTTTCTGTTGTATTTTTATTTATAGAAAACCACTGGATTTCAAAGCTTGTACGGTCTAATTTAACACTCTGCTCAGTTTCACTCCACTGTACTGACAACTAAATGATTTAGGTTGGATTTAGGTGTTACTCATTTGAATATAGAAATTAAAAACAGAAGGAGATACCTCACAAATAATGTAGACTATGTGTGTGTGTGTGTGTTACGCTGAGCATGTAAGTTGGACAAATGGTGACCAAATTGTTGCAGACTAGACTTGTATGTTCAGGTGTTTATTGCAGTGCAGAGAAAATTAGAACACATTAGTTTGTTCTTCAGTGTTTTATTGTTGTGATGAAATGTTTCAAACATTAAGATTGTAATCAGCGTGAACTGCTACCTACTCAGTCAGTTCGCCTTACAGGAACACATTTGAATCAAATAGGTTTTCAGACCATTGGGACATTTCATTTCCTGCTGGTTGTTCTCTTTTCTTTCTCTTTATTTTCTGTTTTACCAGTAAAGAAGACATCAGGGTGCAGAGGGACATTATTACAGTGGAAAAAGTGCAGCTGCATGTGTAAAAACTGTAAAAAACTGTCTTCTACTCCTGTTACTGTTATGATGGAAAGAATTCATAAAGCCTTAAGTTATAGCACAGTTAAACAAGTTTCCCAGTATAAGGTGTGAGGTCCAGCAGGGGTCCTTCAGGGGGTTTGTGGAGATATATAGTTTTTCACTCACCAGAAACTCAAAACAATAAGGAAGCAGCATAATAAACAATATATATAATACAAAGTCATTAATTTATTTCCCAGAAGATCTCATAGCTAAAACTTCTTCTATTTCACGTGTTAGTGGTGAAATTGGGGAATCATTGTCCTGTTTGAGTTGTTATTGTAAGCAAACAGTATGTTTTTGGTTACATACCGTCCTGATTAAAATGCATTGAGTGTATCCGCAGGCATAAAAATAATTAATTTCCTATCTCAGAAAACATTTCACAACCTTTTTTTTATTATGTTAATCTCCTTTTTTAACGGTGTATTGCTTCATATATGGCACATTACTGCCACCATCTGTCACTCTGCATCAACACCCTCTGCATAATAACTAGAATATATATATTAAATCACACTCACTGCATGCTGTACAGGCTCTACAGCGCCATCAGTGTTCAAAAACTATGTAAAGTCACCAAAGTATTAAAGCTTGAATTCTCTCTCTCCACTCAGAAATGTGTTTTTCTTCCTGTTACATCAGTTGGATATCTGAGCTTCACTGTATGTGCAGAGTTTGACACATGAAGGCTGTTTTCACATTAACTCGCTGTGAGAAAGTGGGAAGTTTCTCTGTGCTCACTGAAAATCTGTGTCCAACAGATCAACTTTTGAAATGACAAATATTTGCATATTCATAGATTCTGTATTTTTCAATGAGGGGAAGAAGGATTAGATGTCATTTTAAGGGTTTTTATGGAAGTAAATGAACTTTTTTTGTGGAAATAACACGTGATTTGTTCAGTCTAGAATGGAAACAATTCATTTTTGAGTCGTTATTGACTTAACATTTTAGGATAGATACAGGCTTTAAACATTTTACCCGCTTTATTTAATGTATTTACCACTACGCTGCTTGAAACTCTGAGATCCATCGTGGGCTGAGGTTTTGAAGGTGAAGTCAGTCGTCAGCCAGCGGCGGCGGAGTAAACCCGTAGCTTTCAGTGTGCGGCTCAGCCGTCTGTTTGATCACATTAATGGAGAAAATGTCAGATAAGATGCAGTAAGCACAGGGCCGGCCGTCCCCTGACACCGCGAGGGAGAGTTAGCTGGATGGATGGATGGAGAGAACGACAGAGGAATATATAAAAAGAAGGGAGATACTGGAGGGCAGGATGAAGGAAGGAGCTGGTGAGCGATGAGGGAGAGAGTAAATGGAAAGAAGGGATGTTGGATATAGATAAATAAAGGACAAAGGAGGGAGAGGGTGACAGATCTGGACAAAATCTTTTTATCTGCACCTTTTTTTTTCAAATAACAAAAACATGTGTCTCTCTTTTATTCAGTCTGTTATCACATAGTTGTAAATGCTTTTCATTTTAACAGTAACAAGCACCGTAACCTTACGTGTGCTAGAAAGCTTTACTGCCTTTTTTTTTGTGTAATCTTAAGAGATTTTCAAATACGCTTGACATTTTAACCAAAGCACGATGGCCTCATTTCTGAGACATGCCCACACAGCTCGCTTTGCAACATGTTGCCTTTGGGTAGTGCTTAGTTTTGAAAGAAAAGACAGACAGAGAGAGAGAGAGAGAGAGAGAGAGAAGGGGAAAAAAAAAAATCTCATTTAAAAAGGTAACTGGAAGTTTCAGAGAGGACTGCGTGCCTTCTGGGCCCAGTGAGGGAGATGAATGACGTTGTAGACCGCTGGTATCAGTTTGAGTGTGGTAAACATGGAAAAAGCGGTGACCGAGAGGTGGTTAATTTTCCTGAACAGCAGGGAACTCTTGTAAAGCTCTGCTGGATGGTTTCATTGAGCTTTTCTTTTCTCCTGGTTGAAGTAAAGACACGACTCATAATTTTTGTCTTAGTTTGAAGCAGATACATGCAGTGAATTATGATAACCTCAGTCAGGATCAGTGTTTTTATTCCTCTTTAGGTATGAAAAAAATATTTGAACTTCATTTTTTTTTTTAAACACACATTTTTCAAGGAGTTTGTCCAACTTAGTGGACAGTAGGGATGTGCAGAGAGCCCAGTATTTGTATTTGTATCTGTATTTGTTGAGGCAGCAAAATTATTTGTATCTGTATTCGAATAAAAGTGGAAAGAGGATTAAAAATCCTGTTTTTGTTTTTATGACACTTTTAATTTTAGAAAATTTTATACACCCATAACACAGAGACAGCACACCATGTAACGTGTAGGGAGGAACTTCAAAGGCAATTATTGCTTTGCACTTTTCATTTATTGCCTATTTTCCTAACTTTGTGGAAAGGAGAAGGGGAACAACAGGTTATGGAGAGTCTCTTGGGAGCACTTTGTGTGTCAGTAGCTCAGCTTTATCTCTGGGGAACACCCCCAACTCCGGGAGTGATGTCCAAATAAAGAAATGTGCGTCATGTAGCAGGTGGATGTGACTCCCCTCATTGAGACCTGCTGATAGACGTCACAGCTGAGCAGAGGAGAGACACTGAGATAGTGATGTAACCGACCTGCGCGCTGGTATTTGACATGGGTTTCTTTTCTTCCTGAAAAAAAAAAAAAAATTAAATATTTGTATGAAACAAATATTCATAAAAAACCCACTATTTGCGCTTTGCCGAATAACGTAATTGTATTCGGGCACACCCCTAGTGGACAGATGATTAATTGTCATTTTCTCCCAACATAAAATCAATACAATTTTAACAATTGCATTACTCCTTAGTTGTTACTTGATGTTTCAAAAATTTATTTACCTGCAAGGGCAACCATACCATTAAAGGTATAATATGTAATTATTCCACATTAAAATGTCTAAAAACAACTAGACCTATGTTATATATGTTGTTGAGTTGTGTACTTACATTATCCCAAATGTTTCCAACAATGTTCAAACCCAGAGAAATCTGTAATTTAGTTGGTTGTTTAACAATGAAGACAACAACTCCCATGATCCCTTGCTACTTCACACCGTCATCACACTCCGTCCTTTGTTATTGTTTTGATTGAGACCCCCAGCGGCTGAAATTACACATTGTGCGTTTAAAACCCATGCATATATATAAGAAAACAGTTTTTGAACAGCTGTCCACTGTAGTGACCACTATGCATGAAAGGGTTAAATAATCACAATGGGAAATATTTAACAGGATTGTATTAACATTTTCATAAAAATATACATATCTTAATTGTATCCTTTTGTCTTAACATTCATTCCTGTTTGTAAAGCATCTTTGCATGTTTTGTTGTTTTGCTGTCACTTGTTTTGTTGGACCAAATGGTGAAGATTAGATTTTTTGGAAGCAAAACATTTTCCATAAAGAACTTGGCTTTGAAAACTGACAGTTTATAAGGAGATTTATTGATACTAGCAGCAGCAGCAAAAGTAAAGGAACTTAGCAGATGGAAAAATGACAAATTAAATTTACTTTAACAAAAAATTTAAAAAAAAGAAAAGAAGTGAATAAACACTTTTCTTTCATCACAAATCTCTAAACTAATTTGCATGCGTGTCTTCTGATGATCTTGGACTTCTCAGTCAATATCTGCGGACATGACAGACGCTCTCTCGAAGCCAGGAAATAGAAACCTACGCTTCTCAGTCAATCTGTAAACTGCTGCCTTCTGCCAAATCCTCAGTCTGCTTCTAACACAGCCAGGCATATTATTTGGCAGGATTAGTATGTGGAATTCATATCTTATATTTGATTTAATTATATGATTTTTATTTATTCTCCTTATTACATTCTTATTCTTGATTGATACCTCTGACTGTTTGTTCTTATGATTCCCCTCTCTTCTTTGCTGCTTTGATGAGTCGTCTTCGCCTCGGGCTTTAATGAAGTTAATCTTTCCTCCGCTCTGTTTTTTGATGCCAGAGGGCTTTCTCTGTGTTCCTTTCTGAGCAATCGTGTCACTTTTAAATGCAGCTGAAGACGTTTTCACATATTTGAGAATAGTTTGAAGTCATTCGAAACTACAGTCTGCTCTGGTGGTTTGAGAGACTGTTCAATAACTGAAGTGTCATCGATGGCATTTTCCTCAACAGCGAGTGTCTTCATCAGCAGCCGAAGTGTCCTTGAGCGAGATATCGAGCCCCAACTTGTTCACACACTTTAAATAACTGAAGTATCAAAGAGGTAGTGAAGGACCCGCCAGTTTTAGCCTCTCAAAACTAATGTCACTAAGTCCATTAAGTCCATTAATTCAATGTATTTTTTCTGTAGTAGGCTACTCAGCAGTGTGGACAGCACACGTTGTTCTCAGATGAGCTGCTCAAACTGTACTGGTCATAAAGTTGAACCAGTTCATCTGAGAACTGACCAACAGCGAGAAAGTCATGGGTTTGTTTTCCCCCATTAAAAGATCATTGGAACCAGAGATATTATCATTTTTGTATCTCACACATTCTTCTTGCTAGTTAAAACCATGGATGTATCAACCAGAACTGGATACTCCGTTCAAAGATGGCACCTCGCTCATTCCCATGAAAGCTGCTCAGTGGTGCTTGAAGCCAGAAAAGTGTCTGAATGATCCAGAAAATGTTTCTGTAAGACTTCATCTGACCGAGCTGACTGACTTCTTGTTGGCTCAACACTCACATGATTGAAATAAATTCAATCATACGGCTCTGGACAAATGTTACTGCATCAAATTCTGATAACAGAAAGAGCCGTTTTACAGGGTTTGTAACTCGCACCATTTTGCAGTGATGATTTATTGGCCAGTGTGCGTCACTTAACAGACCAGTAAATTGTAATTACATGGTTTGGCCATTATGTTCCTGGAGGCTTGGTCAAAACCTGCAGCAGCTCAACCGCCAACAGTTCAGTCGGAGATTTGGGTGTTACTGTGCTAATAGTGGCTAATGTAGCCTGGAGCTGCTAGCCTCTAGCAGAGATGAAGAGCTACAGAGGTCTGCTAACGTCACGTCTTTCAGAGCTGCTGAGTCTCACGCTTTGACCGCGAGACTCACACAATTGACACAGATCTCACACCATACGTGCCTTTTCTCATGCTAACTTTTCATCTTTGCTTTCTCTGATGTAAAATTTGTGATTTTTAAGTGAAGGAACAGTAATTTTTCTTTTCAAGTTCAGACAGGCTGAGGTTCAGAGCACAGGGTGCAAAATTAGTGTTTTTGTCCACACGGCCGAATGTCTAGTGAATGTTCAAATGTTACCAACCACACAATAGTTTACCATTGTTGTTTTGGCTGGTGAGTGAAGCAAATCTACCTGCTACTTCCATATTTAACAGTATGCAGCTGATGCTAAATTTGTGCCCTAGCAGAGCACTTTTCACGGATCATCATCTGTTTGAACCAAAAGTGTGCAACAGCAAATCATTGCGATATGTGTGATAGCTGATAATTAATTCAGATGTTAATTCAATTAGTACCTGAGAGACGAAAGTGGATGATGGGAGCGATTTGGTGAGGAGCAGAGATCTGTCTTATCATATATTTTGATGAAAAATATGTGTAATAACCCCCCCAACACCTGTAAAGAGATTCTGACGTGTAAAATCAATAAATTAGTGATTAAATGAACCATAGAAATGACTCTCTTGTGCAGCCGGGATTCAAACCAGCAACTCTTGGTAAACGTTTTCTTCTCTCAAACCATCAGACTTTGTTATTTTCTTTCCCCTTCAACAGGTGGGAAGCAGACGGAGGTTCAGATATCAAAACAGGAAGCAAAGCTCATCATCGAGGACTTTGACCCCTCTAAAGAATACAGCTTTAAGGTCATTGCAGTCCAGGGAGGACAGCAAAGCAAACCTCTTCAAGCCAAACATGAAGGTAAGAGACTGAATCATTTTCATCAACCTCCAGTAGTAGAACTCCTCTGATGAGTCATTTTGAAGGCTGGTAGCAGTGTTGATAGTTATTTCAGAAATACTCTGGCTGCCTTCAGACTGTGAGTTTACAGATTTAGCACCAAATAACAAAAGCTGATAATTATCTGAACTTGAAATAAGAAATGAAGTGCGATGACCTTAAGCTCTTATGATGTTGGGTCGTAGCCACGTCTAAGTCCCACATGACAGAAAACAGCTGCTGAACTTGTCTCTGTTGAGATCGAGCTGCACTTCTGGCTCCAATCAGTGATGTCACAGCGGGTGTTTTCCATCAGCTGTGATTGGCAGAATACCTGCTGTGACATCACTGATTGGGGGTGTGGCCGCGAGAACAACAACATCACATAGCAGAGCAACGTGATTCAGGGGCTGAATTACTGTGTGTGCAGGTTGCATTCAGAGCAATTAAAATTGATGGTGTGCATCTTATCGAGTCAGTTTTTATGTTTATAGCCCAATAACAAACAAAACCTTTTAATGAGGAAAACATGGAAGAAACCTCAGGAAGAGGAACAGAGGAGAAGGACGGAGAATACAAATACATTATTTGGAAAAGCACAAATAGTGGGGTTTTAACCAAGCCGCAACCTCCGGGGCTGAAAAATGAAGCCAATGCAGAAGTGCCAAAAACTGCAGTTCCTTGAATGGCCTCTTGAGGCTCCAAAAGCGAGTCAATCCTCATAGACCCCCATGTTAAAATGCCCAACTTTACAGCAGAAATAAACATGTTTACAGCCTGGTGCAAACAACGGTTTTGGTCTCTGTAGCTAATTTCTCCTTTCATGACAACTGCACGGGGGGTGAATTTTTTTATAACTCACTCGTTTAAATTTTATTAAGCCGTAAAGTTCTGCATAGTAAAGGACATGGCTGCTTTGAGTGACAGGTCCGCCAGCCGCTAGGTGGCTTGTTTCAGCCATTCGGCCCGCCTCTTTGCCCATTTTTGATTGGCTGGGAGTTAGACAGCGTCACGTACTGCCAAGATGGCGGCTCACTTTGAGCTTCAAAACCGCTCTTCAGAAACCAACGGGTGACGTCACGGTAACTACATCCATATTTTTATACAGTCTATGGTTTTAACAAATATTTGTTTCATACAAATATTTTAAAAATTATTTGTGTTTAGGAAGAAAAAAAACACTATCTCAGTGTTTCTCCTCTGCTCCGCTGTGACGTCTATCAGCAGGTCTCAACGAGGGGAGTCACATCCACCTGCTACATGATGCACATTTCCTAATTTGTACATCACTCTCGGAGATAAAGCTGAACTACTGACACATACAAAGTGCTCCCAAGGGACTCTCCATAACCTGTTGTTCCTCTTCTCCTTTCCACAAAGTTAGGTTGTAAAAAATAGGCAATAAATGAAAAGTGCAAAGCAATAATCCCCTTTGCGATTCTTCCCCAAACATTTCACGGTGTGCTGTCTCTGTGTTATGGGTGTATAAATAGGTAGAGGTCTGTCTGCAATGAAGCGATGAGTAAAATTTAGTTCAGTAGTCAGTGCAGTCGTCTATGATCTGAGACTCCAGTTCAAGACCTGGTGTGGGGACCTCCTTCGTAAGGTAGTTTATTCATGAAGACTTATTGTAACACTTTAATTTTCTAAAATTAAAAGCCTTAAAAAAAAAAAAAAAAAACAGGATTTTTAAGCCTCTTTCCACTTTTATTCGAATACAAATACAAATAATTTTGCTGCCTCAACAAATACAGATACAAATACAAATACTGGGCCCTCTGCACATCCCTACTACATAGTTTACATCCATGTTCACTAGCCTCCAGTCTTCTTCTTTTCCTGCTTTTACTGGTAAACTTCTGCATTTCTTGGCCCATTACAGCCACCTGTTGATCTGTGGAATAGTGTGATAATAGTGGTTTAAAAACTGCACCGAGTACTTTTAGTGCTGACCTCCATTGTTCAGTGATACTTCTGCTGTTTATCCAACTACGGTTGTTGTTGTTTACGTTGTGTGGTCGGTGGAGGACGGAGACTAAAACCACTCGAGTAAAGCAGGAAAGAATTCAAAAAGCAAAATGCGGAATGAATTCAGAAATATTCCAACTGAGCTGTTTGTTTCCATCGCTGACATTCAGCTACTCACACATCGTGCATCAGGAAAACAGAAATACTACACATAGTGCTTTTAAATTGGATTTTTTAAATGCCATAAATCTACAGGCAGAAATGTATTCTTGTCGAGGTGGAGAAGACCTTTGACTCAGCATTTATTGACATCATGCAGCTCCTCAAGAAAACAGCAGGATATCACCGGATCCTCAATTACATGATCCGCTGTGCTGACAGACGCTTCATTGGTGCGACGCTGAAAAAGAAAAACACTGTTAAGCACCGTTTTATTACATCTAAACGCAGGTGATGACATTTAACAACTAGAAATCATTGCTGCCGTTTACTTTTGTCAAGTAGCAATTAAGCTAATTAAATAGCAGATCTTAAAAGCGTTGTGAGGTGTCATAACCGTCTTCACCTGATGTTTGATTATCAGTCGACAGATCAGTTTCTCATCCGACGAGGTAAAAGTGTAGTAAAACAAAAAAACATCAGTGTGGAGTCGCTGAGATCTTCAGACTCATCAGGACCTTTAATCTTTAATCAGACTGTGTCTAATCGATCAAACTAAAAAAAGGTTTTGATGTTGTTTTTCAGTCTCTGCCTCTTGGTTGTTTAAAAAATCTGTTATTATCTGTTTTGGAATATTCTATTCTTGGCATTTTAGAAATATCTTGCACTTTTTTTGTTTGATTCATTGATTGAAATGGATTGATCCACTGTGTTTTACCCTCTCCTCTCCCTCTTCCTCTCCCTCTTCCTCTTCCTCTCCCTCTCCCATCGTTCATTAACAGAGATTCTTACATTACTGTGTTATTTCTTCCAGCTCAGCGATCAGCCGTGGAGATGGTTCAGTCCCAGAGGAGACCAGACAGCGGAGTCACCGAGGAAAACAACGAGATCTCAGAAGGTAAGATCCCTCAGCAGGGAAACGGGAGGCGAAACCCGGCGAACAGAAACACAGAAAAAAAAAAGACTGATGAAGGATCCGTGTTGTCGTCTGGATTCAAGACCTCTCCTGTATAACACCGGCAGAGGAATATCTTTTTTTTTTTTTTTAACTTTTTTTTTAAAGGAGATTCTCTTTGAAATACCATTTACAGGAAGCTGACATTCTTCAAGAACAACTTCAAAAGGGAAAGTAAGAAAAGTGTCTTATAACCAGGAACAAATTGGAGAAAACATCACTGTCTCTGCTCTCCAGAATCTCTTTTTGTGAAGAAAAGAAGTTTTTTTTTTTTAAAAAGATTTCTCCAGCAGTGACACATCAAGTTTTCATTTTCAATCCTCTGACCTTTCTCAAACTGAGATTTTTAACCAAGAGAAAAAGAGCAAAAAAGCAGGTAAGTGGAATCTGAAGGAGGCCTCTGAGTTTTGTTTTAAACGGCTGCGTTCGCTGCCGGTCGGACAAATCATCGACTCACGCTGCAGATCAAAGACGGTTTCTCCTGGAAAACCATTTCATGATGTTTCCTGATTACTGTTCTCACACGTCTGAAGGAGGAAAGAAAGAAAGGCCTTGCGAATGTAATATCTCCCCCCCCTCCTCCGCACTTACGCCGCGATTATCATCGAGCCTCGTTCCTGAAGAGAAAATGTGCAAGGGGAGGAAAAAGGAAATGAAACGGTGTGAAAACGGACGGAGGGAATTCAAGCGACAGCCAGGAAATGAATCGAGAAGAAACACAAGTGCGGTAAACAAGGCGATTATAACGTTGAAAGTTGATTGTAAACACCCGAAACCAAGCAGGTAAGCTGCTGTGTGTCTTCTTCTTCTCATACTGCAAACATCAGACGGGGTGCAAAAAAGATTTATACCTCAGTAAAATCTCTCAGAATTGCACCTTTGTGAAGCTGTAATGTTCTTTTTTTTTGTGTCATAAAGGTTGATTGAAATTTTGGTCCTTTTTATGGGTGTCGTCGGTGCTGCTGTGTCGTCTCTGAAAACTGAAAAGAAGTCAATAAATCTAATATGCAGAATGTTTATCTGGTAGTGTTTTGTTGACCTAAACCTCCTGACATAGTGCCGAGTTCCTTTGCAGTGTTTTGAAAATATGATGCGTCCCTTTGTGTGAGTGCTGTTGCCTTTTTGAAAACCTTGAAACGTAGGATTTGGTGTTAATGACGGTGCAGACGAGACCTTCAAATTACTGCTTCTGCTCTCAAAGTCATCACATAGAGGAGAAACTTTCAGATCTAAATCTACTCATCAGTTCATCTCGTTTAGTTTGTCTGCTGCAGCTTGTTTTCATATTTTCCTTTTTATGAAAATTTGCACGTTTTTTTTTGTGTCTCTGCTCAGAATAAGAACGAACGAAAGGAAAAAAAAAAAAAAAAGAAGAAGAAACTCCACATTTGCAACAGTACTGGAGCTTTTCTCCTCTCTGCGAATCTCATTTCATATTATCACCTCATCACTTCCGAAGCAATTACAAGCCTGAATCCTTTAAATGAGGATTTTATTCTTCTCTGAGCGGCACCAGACACCTCGTCAGGTGAAGTTTGGTGATTGGTCTTTTTTTATTTTATTCCCCTCCCCACCCCCCCCACCCCCCCCCCCTCCCACCACCACCACCAGACAGACAGCAGAAACTTTACAAAGCCTGTCAGCAGGGATTCTCTTTTTTCTCTGCTTCTACCTGAAATAGTCTATTTTATTTTAACTCTGATGTCCTGAGGTCATTTTAATTCTGTCCGGGAATTAATGTTTTGTAATCACTGTTTTCCTGCGTTCGCTGCTCTCGTGGGGAAGGTGAGACGCTGCAGCAGCAAACATTAAGAGGAATATAAAGATGTTTTAATTGTCAACGAAGTGCAAGAAAGAGTCTGGAGAGCTTCAGAATCAGGTTCATTCAGTTTGTACGATTAGTTTTTAGTTTTGTTGTGGTTCTGTAAACTATTTTATAGATAAATTAATCTTATTTAATAGTTGGCTTTAATTATTTTGTGTGAATAAATGATGAGAGGACGTATTTATGATGTAGTCCAGTTCAACCAGCATGATCGGATGGATGTCAGTGGTTCTTTAATGGAGAGACTTTAAATTTAACCAGAAAATTGTATTAAATGTCTCCATTAAATAGCCTCTATTATACATTATGTGCTGAAATAGAGGAACATCTGGATTCTTACTATGTTGGACTTTTGAAGCTTGAAACGGAGGACCGAAGCGTCTGTAAACAAGATGTTCGAGCGACGCTTTTTTCAAATGTGACAGATCTGATTTCAACCGTTTCTCTGTGAGAGAAAACTCACGACTCGACAGATGTTTTTTAAAAAAACGGGCGCTAGACTTCCCCAGCTGTGTTTGAACTCACAGAACAAGTGAGACTGACGGCAGGAGGGAGGCGAGCGAGCAGCGAGTCCAAAAAAAGGGATCCGATCCAGAGAGATAATTACAGATAGGACGTCCATAAAAGTTCTTTTTCTGACTCGTTTCTGCTGCTTGGGTGTTGTATGATTGCTACTCTGCTGCAGTCGCTTTTATTCTTCTTCTTCTTCTTCTTCTTCTTCTTCTTCTTCTTCTTCTTCTCTCTGCGTCCGTCTCTTATTGTTAGTCTGAAAGTCTAATAACTTTTAGTTTCTGTGTAAACAAATGTTTACAGAAGCCAAAGCAGGATATGAAATGTACATTTTTTACAAATTGAACTCTTAACGTGTGAAATTTGGAGAACTAGCTTTTTTTTTTTTTAATCTTAGAAGGTTCATTGACAACATTAATACAAGAGATTAACGTTTACATAGAAACATCTGCATTACTACAGTTTCTTTTATGGTTGCAATTGAAAATATAGACTTGGTTTAAACTTAATGTTGGCAAATATTAACTATAAAGATGCACTGATTGTTTATTTCTTGACTGATTCCAATTTTTTTTAAACGTCTGACCTCCTTCTTTAAAAGAATTTAATATTTTCTTTTTAAGAATTATAATTCACAACACACACAAACATTTTTGTAACTTTAAAAAAATTAAAATTCAATGGTTTGTCCATATAAAACAAAAATAAACAAAATTAAAGAGAGCATCAGGTTACAGGAGCTTCTCTCAGTCGCTTTGTGTCTTTTTCATTGACGCTGAAGAACTTCCGTACCGATGATGTGTGTGTGTGTGTGTGTGTGTGTGTGTGTGTGTGTGTGTGTGTGTGTGTGTGTGTATGTGTGTGTGTCATTACTCATGTAAACACACCTCATACACATCACAACTGTCAGTTACTTGTTTTTTTTTGTTTCCATGCAAACGCTCATAATCAGCCATATTGGAAGTAACAATAGTATTTAGTTAGAAAACAAGCACCAGTTAATAATAACATAAAATACGCTCAGGTAGAAATTAATTAATATTATATAATGCTTATTATGCTGAGTGGAAACTGCTTGTTTGCTTCCTTGCAGAGACTTAGATTGATACAACTGTCGTATCTGTCTAAGCGACAGACAGGAGATGGATTTATTTGTTTAGCATAATCCCTGGAGTCTCCGCTGGTTGCCTGGCAACTTCGCAGCGACAGCGAGGAAAGGAAATCATGGTGCGACTCGTAACCCCTCGGATTAAACAAATGAGATGCAGCGTGTTGATTAATGAGGTTAATTAGAGTTAGAATTAGAGGTGCTGGTGGGCAGATTATCTTTGGACAGAGACACGCTAGCAGTTTCCCCCTGCTTCCAGTCTTTATGCTAAGCTAGGCTAACCGTCTCCTGGCTGTAGCTTCAGATACTGTATATGAGTGGCATCAATCTTCATGGCTTAAAACATCTCAAAAACATCACTTACACAAAAATATCCACAGAAGTTCCAAAATAGAGAACCTTTAATGTGTTTATTCAGAAGCCAGAGTTAAATCTGGCGTTAAATCTCTCTCTCTCTCTCTCATCCAGCCTCTCTGTCTTTTCTCAAGCTGTCTCCTCCAGTTTACCAGAGTTATAAATATAAACAGGTCCAGCAGCAGAAGCTGTCACTGGAGGAGGCAGACCATTAGTGGAAGAGGGAGAGAGCGCGGTCTGACGGGGGACCGACATAGTAACAGTCGGCGATGTTTGTCAGAGATCCTGCGGTGCGTCGTGCTGCGCGGCCTCTGCCTCGACTCTGGCAGGAAGAGCAGCCATTTGGCCAAAGTGTCAGAAAATGTTCAAAATGTTTTCAAGGGGGGGGAGCAAAGGAGGAGGAAGAGAGAGAGAGAGAAAAAGGAGGAAAATAGAGAGTTTAAATCTGGTTTCTGTCACTGATTTCAAAAGCAAACAAGCACTAAAACAAGTTCAAGCAAGATTTTTATGATACAAAAGCTGCTGCATCAACAAACTGATGCTTTCATTATCAATCTATAATCAAATTAGACCATAAAATATCAAATAATAAAAAATACTGGTTTGGAAATCAATTTACAATCATATGAAATGGATAAAAAAACAGAAAATTCTCACGTTTGAGAAGCAAAAGTTGTAACAAATTTCCATCAGTTGATTTTAAAGTGCTAGTTGTGTGTGTGTGTGTGTGTGTGTGTGTGTGTGTGTGTGTGTGTGTGTGTGTGCATGTGTGTGTGTGTGTGTGTGAGCTACTCTGCGCTGGTGGGTCGAACATTAATTAGAAGGATCCTGCAATTCATGAGCCATCATGTTTTCTTCAAAGTCTATTAGCCGGACAGGCTAACGATAATGCTAACGCTCTGCGGCTTCTTCGCTGTATTATGAATGAAACACGACAGGATTCAAGGTTTCAGCCGGTGCAGCTGATGGGATCTGACACACACACACAGAACGACCACTTTACGGCTCATTAAAGGTGCGGACACACGTTATAAAATGTTGGGCTGATTCTTGTTAGGATTGAGGCGTCACGTCATTATTAGACCACAGAGGGAGGCGGTTTCTGAAGCTGGTCGACCATCTGACGAGCACACTGGAGCCTTTAGTCTGATCCAGTCTGAGCCGCACTGGTGATAAAATCATGTTAACCCATAAGAACCCATTTCTCCTTAAAGGAAAAATATATATATAAAACAGACCAAATGGACCACAAGGAACACATTTCTAATTTTTTTAACCTTCAGTGTCAAATATCTGTAACGTAACATATATGTCATAACTTGTTTTATATCAATTTGTTCATGAAATGTGGTCAGAACAGGTTAAATGTAATACAGGACGTCTTATTAAAGCATCAGAATTGTTAAATGGGTTGAAACCTTCCTTTAGTAACAAAAAACAAGCTTTTTTAAAATTAGCTAGTTCTGTCACATTCGCTGACCAGGCACGCTGCCATGTTGGAAGTAATGTCACACATTGTCACATGACTGCACCAGGATGTTCAGTAGATGTCACTGAGGGACTTCATGAGTTAAAATCAAGGATAATAAGCTGTATAAGGAACATTGAAAGGGTTGGTGACACCTGTGGGTTCTTATGGGTTAACCAAGAGCTACAACCGTCCAAACACGACCATAACAAAAGTTGCTGTAGTCACAACGAGTGGATATTGTACTGAAAGATTGAATACTTTGCACTGAAGATTAACGAAACACGTTGTTACTGAACAAATGTGTTAAATGGGTTGAAACCTACCTTTAGTAACAAAAAACAAGCTTTTTTAAAATTAGCTAGTTCTGTCACATTCGCTGACCAGGCACGCCGCCATGTTGGAAGTGATGTCACACATTGTCACATGACTGCACCAGGATGTTCAGTAGATGTCATTTATCAAGGATAATAAGCTGTATAAGGAACATTGAAAGGGTTGGTGACACCTGTGGGTTCTTATGGGTTAAATTGTGAGAGATATATCTTTAAGCCTGTATCTGGGGTCTTTGACATCATGTGAGGATCCAGTGAAATAATGATTAAAACCTTGCTAAACGAAGGTGTAATTATACACGTATCATGTAGGTGCAGAGCTATTAGAAGACAGCAACAATGGAGAGAAAGAAACACACATTTAGTGCAAAGCCACAATTCAGTTTGAATCCAAATGGATGAACATTTCAATCCAATCAGATCTTTGCCAGGTCTTTTTATATTTCGACTGGCTCGTTAGGAGAATTATTTCATTCATCGGGTTTCAGTTTAATGATGTTCATTCACCCGCAGCTCTCTGCTGTTTACAGTCTATGTTTTGTTCTCATTTTTACATCCACTATCTCTTCCTCCAAGTCTGTTCTATTTCTATGCAAATTGCAGCATGAATTAGTTTCATTTATTGTTCATATGTTGAAATGGTCTTTATGTGTTTGGGTGTCTGGTCTGTTTAGCTCCATGTAGCCGCTTTGAAAGGAGATATCAGTGTTTTTAATGTCATTCACAGCTGATGAACGCTGCTAATTATCCTTCAGTCCGATATGACTGAGTTTCTTCTTCTGTGGTTTGTTGTCAAGCTGCAAGATGCTGTTTATTTGACGTCTCCTTTAAGGATTGATTTCTGCATGGACGTTACCAAATGCTAGGTGTGTGTGTGTGTGTGTGTGTGTGTGTGTGTGTGTGTGTGTGTGTGTGTGTGTGTGTGTCTGTTAGTCACCTATCATTTCTTCAAACTGCCTGGCTAACTGGCCGCAGGCTAAAGGGGACAGATGAGGGAGAGAAGAAGAAGAAGAGCCAACGAGTGATAAAACACCCCACCACCACCTTCTTCTTCATTCATCTTGTTAACCCCCCACCACCACACACACACACACACACACACACACACACACACACACACACACATACACTCCACCATCATCATCCCCTCCAGCTCTATTTTTTCATCAGCTCTCTCTCTTGACGTCTATATTTGTTTGAGCAGGTTTTTTTTTCTCTCCATCACTTTTTCTCATTACTCTCCTCCATCTTTTAGTCTTTAACTACTATTTGGATTTATTTCCTTCCCTTCTTGTTACAACATGTTTCTATTACAGGAGCTTATTGTATCACTACACACTGTCTTTCTGTCTCCTCCTTGTTATCTCTTTCTATTTCATATTTATTTCATGATACCTGAGATTAGGATTCAATACCAGTCTTTAGTTTAATATTTAAACAAAATGCTGTGTGTGTATCAGCTCTATAAGGAGAGCACATCTTCATCTCTGGTAGCATTTCAGGTGACATTCGACACCTTAAAAAACGTGTGAGTTTTGTTACCTATTTTTATCCGCCTTTCTTCTTCTTCTTCTTCTTCTTCTTCTTCTTCTGCCTGCTCTAATCGATCCAGTACAGACACATGTTTGCCTTCTGGAGATGACGGGGGAGAGAATTTTCATTGCAGATCACATTTGATGAAAGTATTGAACGTTTTTCAGTCACGGCATTAAATTCAATTTTACACACCTGCTTCAAAGCGTGTAGTACAATTTGAGTCATCATGATAAGACTCCCCTGTCTCCCCTTTTTCCCCTCTCTCTCCTTCTCCTCCTTATTTCTCTCTCAATTTTCACTCTCGGCTCTGTCTCAGCAGCATTTCTCCACCTCTCTCTCTTTCTCTCTTCTCCTGCAGCTTCTCGTCTGTCTGCTTTTCAGTGCTCATAGCTGACAGTCCGCTCCTTGCCCACACTTGCTGAATACCACAGCTATAGCCTCACAGGTCTGTTCTTGGGCCGCTGCCTCGCTGCTGATCAGACCTTTAACAGCTGCCTGCCTGCCTGCATGGCTGTCAGTCTGAAGGTTTGGCTGTTTGTTTGTCTGTTGTTGTTGTTGTTGTTTGCTTGCGTTTCTGCACGCTTGTCTATGCAGGTCAGCCGCACACTTACATGGATGGTTACAGATAAACTCACATGGCTCTGTGTGTTTCTTGGATTCTCAGCTGTTACAACTGAAATTTGTCCAAATTCATAGTGAAAAATAAATCTAACGGTCCATAAAAACTCCTCGAGCATAACCCGCTTCTCCTTTATGGATCCTGACAAAATATCACTAAACAGCACAATAAACTGCTTATTGTCTGTTTATTATCATCAATGTGAGCAAACATAGCTGCAGGCAACAAAGGTTTTCATTCAGCAGCTACAGTTGTGATGGTGAGATCATTAAAGATCATAAAATAAACAGTTTCACCAGCTTTTTGTAAAATCATTATGATATAATATTATATCGATGGCCGAAGAGTAAAACCTCCGATCTGAAAAATGCAGTTTTTTAAGAAAACTAAAAAAAAAACTTGTTGTTTTCTTGCAGAATGCTGTTTGTTAAGGATACCAAACACATAATATACTGTTTTTGGACTATATTACAATATTATGTGTTAACAATAACCTTACAAACATACCGTAAACAACACCACACAATACAGTAACATAGTCCAAAAACAGTGTATTATGTATTGGGTATCCTTAAGTTTTCTCAAAAAAGAAAAAAGTGCATTTTTCAGGAGGAGTTTTTGCTCTTCGGCCGTCGATATGATTTATTTATGGATTACAGACACAAAAACAGAATCTAAGGGATAAAATGTTCAAGTGAAAACACTTTCCAACATGTTAAAAGACAAATTAACAGAAAGAAGCATAAGACATTTAGCATAAAACTAACAATAAACGCCTGAAATCCAAAAATATATCACTATAATTTAAATAAAAAGTAATAACTCCCATATCAGGGACAACAAGGACAATTTGATGGCTGAAGTATTTGTTGAAGGACAAGATACTGATACTGGTTGCCACCATCGATGTGTGAGTGTGAACGTGAACGTGAGTGTGAATAAGTGCTGTATGAATGCAACCGTAAGGTAAAAATGATAAATAAGTCCTGACCTGACTTCTATAAGCCTCTTTCTTTTTTTAACATCTGGATGTGCAGCGTGAGGTTGTTCCACATCATGGCAGCAGTGTTTAAAAACAGGATCTTCTGGCTACATTTTCATCCTTTTCTTTAGTTATTCAGGCTGCAGTTGAAATCTTTACAGCAGCTCTGATTGGCAGCATGTCGTGTTGTTAACATTTTCAGCGATAGCACCACTGCGGGAGCGAGGATTTAATTCCTCTGTGCTCGTCCCTGCTGGGAGGAGCTGAGATGTGAGTGAGGAGCCACATTAGTCTGATGGGAAACACCCACAGACTGATGAGGAATCACACAATCATGTTTTGATTATGAAAACTAGAAGTTTCAACAAGTGTTGTTTGACCGTGTGACTCCAGAACGACACATAAGAGCTTTTTCTATTTGTCATGATTTGTCTTTGCTTCCAAAACTGTCACAAATCACAGTTAAATGATGATGTTTTATGACATGACAGCGCTGTGGTTCAGGTCTGGTTAGGTTTAGAGAAAGATCATAGTTTGGTTTAAAATGATTACTTTGTTAAGAGAAACATGTGGTGAGTTAAAGTTACTACTTTCTTAAAGGGGAGGTATTTTGCTTTTCCTTTATTTTCAGACATACATATATATATATATATATATGTCACAATGTCGGATGTTCATGTTAAAACTGGCCAACGTGTAAAATAATGAGGTAAACGTATGTAGCAGTAATCCCTGTGAGCAGAAAGCAGCAGCTGCTCTGAACACTCGGTTTCCAACGTTTTTTTCTACTTTCGGCCCGAGCTGACATCAGTTCATGACGGATTTCCTTATATGGACATCTGCTACGTGCACAGCGTGTAAGTTCTCTGCTCCGCTCCAGGAGTAGTAACGCCAAGCCACGACGTCATTACACAGCAAAGTAAAATAAGTAGTTTACCCGTTGGAGGTGTGCTGGTTGTCTGCAGATCTTCATCAAACATCATCATCATCACTGTGGCAGTTTCTGCTTGTGATCTTCCTCCCTGCGTTATTTCTAACTGTTCCGCTGAACAAATATCTCCAAATAGCTCCATATGTTGTTGTTTCGACCGGTTTTTAGCGCCACTAACGATGCTAATTCAGTTATTTACTTCCTGTAAATTCTTCACAATAAAAATCTCCTGTTAATTAGGCATTGAAAAGCTTTTAATTTGAAACAGTAAAGCGGGAAATGTTTGGTTTGCATTGACGGTAAAGTTACACAACTCTGATACGTAAAGCTGGCCAATCAGAACAGAGTGGGCTCATCGGAGGCGGGCCTTAAAGAGACAGGAGCTACAACGGAGCGTAAGAGAAACTGTGTATATTGAGGCTGCATAAAGGGCCAGTATGAGATAAATAAGGAGTTTTTTTAACTGTGAATCATGCCGAGCTACTCTAGTGGAGTCCAAAAATAAAACATTTAGAGCTGAAATGAGCAGAACAGGTTGTCTTTAAAGTTAAGCCACCTTCATCGTCATGGCTACAATAATAACCACGGGGTTTAGGTTAGGGGATAATCGTGGTTACGCGTTTTTAAAAACTGTCCGGACTCGCGGTTGGAAACAGGAAACAAACTGCGGCCTCCTGTGACAAAGTCAGCTGTTGGGTTAAAGCCTCCATCCAGCCTCCCTCCTCCTCTGAATGAGGAAATCTGTCCACATATATTACAGCGCTAGATGACAGCTGTCACTCAAACGTCACTGTCATTTTTCGGTGACTGACATTAAGACCTATTGTGATGTTTTCCTGGCGAGGAGAGTCTCTCAAGTTTTGTTGATCAGGACAGAAACATCTGTCCTGCTCAACCTTTGTCAACTTCTCTGAATCAGAGTATAAACTAAAATATAAAACGTGTTAATTCAGTTTATATCGAAGCTTTTCTGTCTCCTGTCTTCCTGCCCACCAGACCAACTATTTATCTGTCTAATTCTCCCGCCGTCTGCCCTCCATCATGTGATGGATGTGGAGCGTAATCTGACATGAGAGCGTCATAACTCATCTAATACATCGCCTGCGCTCTCAGAGCACCCAGGTGGCATCGGCAGGTGTCCCACAGGTCAGCACATACACCTGTCTGCCCTCCCGTCTGTCCCGTCTAACCACCCTTCACACATCTGTCTGTCTGCTCTTCATCTGATGACAAACTGTAACAAAGCAAGAAGGCTGCTTGTCTCGCTGGATTTCAGCAGAATTGTGTCATTTCTTTGTAAAATGCTAATTTACCTGCAGACAACTGTCCCAGATAATTATTACTCTGCATTCAGTGCTGCTAAATTAAACTATATAATATAAAACTATTTAATATTTCTTGCTTCTGCAGATGTTGTGTGGGTGTTTTGCTTTTTCTACCGCTGCTGTAAGACGAAGCTGTTTGTGTTGTTAAAGGTGTTTTGTAAATACATTTAAGCTAATTGGACTTTAAATGAAATAGTGAAGTTGATGCTTTTTGTTCTTTCTAAACAACTAGAGGGTGAACTTGTACTCACACACACACACACACACTCTGCTGTCGAGCCTTGAGGATGTGTTTTAGCTGTGAAACATCTGTAATGGGATGTTCCCTGCTGATTAGTCTGATGACATACCGCATCTCTAAACCCTTCCTGTGACAGCTCGGCCTGGTTTCTGTGTGTCGGGGGCTCGTCCCCTCCCAGAGAAAATGACAGGAGGGAGAGTTACATCACATCCTGTGACTGAAAGTTAAAATACTACCTGCACTTCACTTCAGCTGACAGAAATCCTTTCACCTGACTGCACACAGATGGATTCAAAAGAGACTTTGTGGCACCAGAAACACAAATTCACAAGACCAAAGACAGAAGATATGAAACATGTGTTTTCATTAATGTTTGTTTAGCTTTTCTCTGTGGAACTGAAACAAGTAGATTAAGGAGATTTGTGTTGTAATATATTTGTAATAGTCCACAGATTGAGTTTTATCCATTCAGCCTCTAAAGACTGATGTCACTGAAGAGGAAAATATTAGTTATTTATTATCATTATTATTTAATTTATTTCAGAGGCAAACAAACAAAACAACCTGACTAAACATGCCAAAGTAATTGGGTTTCCGAACTTGAGCTGCAACAATTAACAACAGAAAATTCATTGCCAACTATTCTAATAACCGATTAATCGTTTTTTTATGGTAATTTTAAAGAAAAAGGTTCCAGCCTCTCAAATAAATATAATATCTCACAAATAAATGTTTTAATTAATTAATTATAATTAAATTTACAAATAAGAACATTTTAGGGAGAAACTGTCAGTATTAAGGATATTATAGCCACACAAGTAGAGGCACTCATTGATAATTTTATTATAGCCATAATTGTCAAATACTCAAAAATTCAGCCTTTAAGACCAGGAAAAGATAACATATTTTGAATATCACAGATGTCTGATTATTATGCTTTGCTAAAAATACTGAACCCCCCTAATGCCAAGAAAGTGAAATACAGTAGTAATTCACTTGACTGTTACATTTATACTTAATATAAGCTAGAGCTGTGTCTCAAATCACATACTTCTGTTAGTACTTTCATGTTGTACACTGTGTACACTATGTACTTATTGGCGTAGTGCACGAATTTTGACAGTGTAGTGTCGTCTCAAATCAAACACAGCCGTTGTGCACTTACCGGAAATGACGATCGCAGATTAGCATTAGCTAGCGTTAGCATTCACGTTATTGTTCGCACTACCGAATCATTACAGACTGCTAAATTAACCCAAAAAACATACTGATGGCTTATATCTGACAACAGTATAGTGGTTCTTAGTGCTAAAAAACACATGTATAACTCACATCTGTATAATGTGGTGATGTTCACCGTAATTACAACGTACCCGGCCGCCATTTCCAGTTTGAAAAGTGGTCCCTCCCCTTCCGCTACGTAGCCAAGATGGCGACCATTGAGGGCGAGAAGTGTCCATATTTCCACACTCAACTTTTTGACCGTTTTGAGTGCACCATCCGGGTTCTCACAGTGCATTTCCCCATACTGCTCAGTGTGAACGCACTTATGCACTGAAAATGTTCAGTGTATTCAGTGTAATTTTATTGAAATGCTTCCTGGTTTCTTTAGATATCAGGTATAATAAACTAAATATCTTTGAGTTGTGGACAAAACAACATCTGAAGACGTCACCTCAGGCTTTGGGAAACAGTGATCAACAATTTCTGACATTTATAGACCAAACAACTTGATTAATGAGAAAATGATTGGCAGATTAAGAGATTAGTCACATCCCTATCTAAACTGAACTAATCAGAGCTCTGAGTAACTCTGTCAATGAGGCGGCGTCGACTGGAACAAAGATTATTGGTTGTTGCCAAGAATCAGCAGCCAGAGGCCTGTTTCAGGCGATTTACAACATGCAAACTGCGATTTCCAACAGGAGATAATTTCCTTTAGATCATTTTTGACAAGCATGAAACAAACATCATACTTGTAACCCATGCATGAGTGCTGAGATCAGTTTATACACCCAGTTTCTGTTCTATGAGGGACACTCAGATAAGAATAATGCAGTCTGATAGTAAAGTCCTGCAATAATATCATATACTTACAGTTTGTGCTGCTGTAGAATTGTATTGGAAAAACAGCTCAACAGTCAGATGTACCTAATAAACTGGCAACTAAGTGTAATCTCTAAAGTTTGATGTTGGATTTTGAGATTTGACAGGTAAACTTCATAAATATTGTTATTATTGAGGTTATTATTGAAGTTAAAGGAAACCAAACACACGCACGTGGACACACACCCAGATACTTCATACTGAAGGGCGGATAAACAGTGTGACTCATGCTGGTTGCCATGGCAGCGTTTCTTGTGTGAAGGCTCATGGGTTCGCAGATGGTTGTTGGGTGTCTGAGTTTTGGACGAATACAGAATCCGTCCTTGTTCTTGAGTTTAAACATCCCATCCAGACATGTTTAAATAATGGAATAATAATTTGTGTCTGATATATTTTTTTTCCACTAAACAAATCGTAATTACCTCATTAAAACCCTTAAAACTACATCTCCTCCTCCTCGCTCGCTGGAAAAGTATTTTTTCTTTTAAAGAGTTTAACTGCTGGACACAGAATGTCTCCTCCTTCACTGTGAAGTTCATTCTCAGTGTTTGTGTACTGGAGGCTTCAATCACACTTGTGTAAGTCGCATCCTGGACCACGATTGGCTCCAAACTAGCTGTGATGTCACAAATCCTGCTCGTAGGTAAACGTGTTAAATTGAGATTTAAGGTGAGAAAGTTTCCTTCTTCAGCAGATAAATGTGAAAACAAGAAGAAGTAAAAACACGTTTTTAAGTATTAAATAAAATACTTTTTGTAACGTCTTAAATCCTTATAAACACTGTTTGTTTGGCTAGAAAGATTAAACCAGAGTTTATTTATTTGCACAGATTAAAATCAAACAAACAACAAGAAAAAAATCAATGTTCAGAGAGAGAAAAACAGCTTAGATGAGCTTATTGATTATCTCTAAATGATAAACAGCACTGTGCAAATGTTTGAGGCACTAAAAGTAAAGTTTGAATTCTTTCAAAACCTGCACACAGTGTTTCAGGTAGTCGGCAGGTCGGTCCTTCCTGCTTCTGTCTCCTCATGTTAAAATCCCAGACTGACTCCATGATGTTGAGATCAGAGACCATCTGCTGCAGGACTCCTTGTTCCTCTTGTAGCTTCTTTATAACTTGTGGTGGAAATCTGAAAAACCTTGCGATGGATCAGCGTACAGTCACAACAGAGTGTAACTGCAGTCTGATGTCAGTTACAAAGCGTACGTACGTTTTTATAGAGGAGGAGTGTTGGAAACATGTATCAGGATGTTTGTGGGGTCCAGTGCTGGATCTCATCAAAGCTGTCAGACACTTCTTTTGGATCCAGACAGAGAACCAAAACCAAACATGAGCATAAACTAAATGGTTCCATGTTCAAGGTTATACAATATGAGTTTTTCCCAAAGTGCAAAGTCTGTTTGGGCTCGTTGTCGTGCTGCAGAATCAATTTGAGACCAATCAGTGATGGATAAGAACTTAAACATGTGTGCTAAAAGACTTTAAGGAGGAAGATGTTTTTAACCCTATGAGAACAGTAGATCTATAAATGTGATTGAAAGTTGAGCTCTGGATGAAGATTAGATGATTGTGATGATTGAGAGTTAGTGATCTGGAAGATTTCCCTCCTTGACTTGTATTTTGTATGTTAACTTACATATATGGAAGATGTTAATATTATAGATTGTGAGAAGTTGAGCTGATGGTTTGCAGAAGATTTGAGAACGATGATGTGTAAAAAAACTGTACATCTGGACAACTTAAACACTCCAGTGAAGCGTTAAATCATCGCTCTGACAGCAGGGAATCAAATGAAGAATCTTTTTCATGTTACTCATGTCGTGTGTATGTATGTGTGTGTGTGTGTGTGTGTGTGTGTGTGTGTGTGTGTGTGTGTGTGTGTGTGTGTGTGTGTGTCGCTGCTGCATCGCCCAAACAAGAAACTACAGGAAACAGTAGGATTGTTAAATATGAACCGTGCGTTAACCTTTTTCAGCTTTTTACAATCTCTACAGTTTATGTTCAAGTGTTACGTTTCATCATTTTCAGGCAGGTGTGGGCTCGCTGCTGTAACATGAAGCTTCACTGAGTTTTTGTCTTTATGGTATCACACTTATATCCTGATACACTTATCTCACCTGATCGGAATCCAAATTATTCCAGGTCAGGGTTCAGCGATCCGGCTGAATTAGCGAACACTGTTTGTATTTGTCTCGAAGCTGTCGGCCTGAGTTACATCACCGTCTCCTTGCTGCAGTCTGTTCACCTGCACAAGAAATACAGTGGAAAGTGTGTGTGTGTGTGTGTGAGTGTGTGTGTGTGTGTGTGTGTGTGTGTGTGTGTGTGTGTGTTCTTGCATTCCTGAAGTGATTGTACTGTTCTTCATGTGTCCCCACTAGGATAGAAAAATGAGGTTAGCTCAAGGTGAAAGGACCAAACACATCAAGGTTTTTTGTTAATTAACTATTAATCAATTAATCACTTATATTTCATATGACGACTGATGATCTGTAATTGCAAAATATCACTTTTTTGGATTGGTTTTCTACCTTACGGCCAGCTATCTACTCGCAGAGACTTGAAACTTGCTCGACAAACGTCAATCTATCCTCACAGTGAACATTTAGTCAAAGTTACATAACTGACTGATATTTGTCACTGCAACCTGTAAATGGAATAAAATACCAAATTAACATGATCATCTTCCCATTAGTGGATGTGCAGAGGGTCCAGTATTTGTATCTGTATTTGTTGAGGCAGCAAAATTATTTGTATTTGTATTTGATTAAAAGTGGAAAGAGGCTTAAAAATCCTGTTTTTGTTTTTATGACACTTTTAATTTCTGATCTATGATCTGGAGTCTCCCAGATCATAGACGACTGCGCTGATTATTGAGATAAAACTTTACTCATCGCCTCATTGCAGACAGACCTCTACCTATTTATACACCCATAACACAGAGACAGCACAGCATGTAACATGTAGGGAAGAACTTCAAAGGTGATTATTGCTTTGCACTTTTCATTTATTGCCTATTTCTTTACAACCTAACTTTGTGGAAAGGAGAAGGGGAACAACAGGTTATGGAGAGTCCTTTGGGAGCACTTTACATGTGTCAGTAGCTCAGCTTTATCTCCGGGGAACACCCCCAACAAATCGAGAAATATTTGTATAAAACCCACTATTTGTGCTTTGCAGAATAATGTATTTGTATTCGGGCACATCCCTACTTCCCATCAACTTATTGTTTTCCTCACAGTATGCAGCAGCTGACTCTTAGATGTGGAACGTCTGTGCACACAACACTGTCCCTGCTCAATCCTGCATTAAAGTACAATGTTAATACAACTTTTTGGCATTTAAATGACTTCATAGTAACTGACAAATACATTTGTTTTATGTTAAATTAGTTATAATCGACTTTACGCTCTGACAAGTCTGAATGTTTAGGTTAGAATAAAAGCCATCCTATATACTTCTATATATTCTGTATTTTCACCATATATTTTTTATTGAGTGGATCATCTCCAGATGCTTTTTTTGGCATTTCTCCTCCCTTACGTTATTGTATATATTGTATAACACATCTCAGTATCTGACAGGTGTGATAGAGGGAAGCACAAACTCCTGCAAACTGTCTCACTGTCAACACAGGTACATATATATATATATACTATGAAATGTCGTAAACTAATAAATATTCCTGCAGTTAGTTAGTTTATTTGGATACCAGCATCAGTTATAAACCAGAAATATTAATGTAAATCAGGCATTAAATGTTCAAATAGAAAAACTCTGTAAAAACCTTCAAGTTTTTGGCCAAAATGTGCAAGTAGAAACTCTTCCAGTGAAGCAGTTGAGACGTTTCTTCTCTCATTACTGGAGAGACACCAAATCGTGGCGAGTTTTCAGATGATTCATCTGCTCCTTTTCAATTTTTTATTTATTTATTTTTTTGGGGGGCCAGTTGGTTTCTCTGCAGCCTGGATGCTTCTAACACTGAGACAGTTGGTGTTGAAGGAAGCTCGGGCTCGGTCTAACCTGTCAGCTGTGAGCAGCGTGTCGGCTGTGTGACGATGTGCAGCTGCACAAGTACAGTCAAGATGTGGATCTGCGCCGCTGCATATGTCAATACTTGGACATGTTGATGTTAGTTTTTGTTTTGTTTTTTTTTCCTTGTGTACACAACATGTTGCCGTACACATGGCGGGACGACAGTGAATTTGTTTGTTTTGTTGTTTATTCAGCCAAATGTTGATGTTTAGACAGTGAAAGACGTTTGTTTGTTTGCAGATAGAGAACTCGGTGATATGAATGCATGCGGAGGACAAATTACTATTTTCTAGAATCAAACAGGTTGCATACGGCGCTACAAGTGTGACAAAGCTGCCGTTGAATATACTGAACGCTATTAGACGTAAACAAAGCTTGAAACATGCTGTTAAAAAGCCTTTTTTTCCACACGCTGGCCTGTAAAAAGGCCACAGATGAAGAAGAGGAGCGTTTACAAACAGCGAGACTCAGTGTGATGTCGATCTGCCGCGCCACTATTAAAGATGAATGATGATCCAATAATTGGCGTGTGCAGGGTGCTGTGAAGGTCAGAGAGGAGAAGAGATGTTGATTTAGTGAAATTTGAAAGAGAGAGAGGTAGTGAGGGAGAGGTTTCCCACTGATGCAGGCAGGCAGGCAGGCAGGCGGTGGTGGTTGGAGGGGGTTTGATGCAGCTGAAGCTCCATCACCTTCTATTTGACACTGTGACAACCTCATTTAGATCTGAGAGAGAAATGAAGGGACGCAGGGAGACAGACGGCAGCGGAGGGGAGCAGAGAGGAGGAGGAGGAGAAAAAAAGCAGTATGAAGGCAGCTGCATGGAAACGCTCGTCGCTGTGTTTGACATCAGATGAAGTCTGATGGGAAACAACAGAAACAGGAAAAAGTTTTGCTTTCTTCACATTTTGCTCGTGTACTCGTGATCGTTCACTGAGTCGGTGGTTAATAAGCTGAGGGACGCTGTTTGCTACGTATCAATGCAGAGAAATAAGCAAAGCTGCTCACATGTAACAATAAACGTGTTGTCGTAACAGTCAGTAAACGGAGTGGAAGTTAAAATAAAACGTTTTTTTTTGCTTGGTTGAGGAGGAAAAGTTGATGTAGCAATAAAAACAAAATGCAACAAAATGCAAAAACATGCATTAATTAGCATTTTTGTGTGCAGACTTTCTGGAAATTTGCACTACATTCGGATAGAAACTTGGCTCATGACGATTGTGTGAAAAGTGTTGTTACATATTTTCAATTTGTGCATAAAAATCCGGAGTGGAAGTTAAAATAAAAATGTTTTTTTTTGCTTGGTTGAGGTGGAAAAGTTGATGTAGCAATAAAAACAAAATGCAACAAAATGCGATGTTAGCAGATTTAAGCAAAAAAAAAAAACTTCCACGGAAGAGCTGAAAATCAGATCTGTGTGGAGCGATGATGATGAGGAGACTGTAACCTTCCTCACATCAATACATGAAACTAACATCATGTTTTCCACGTCTTCCGTCATCTCGTTGCATCTTCTTCTTCTGCAACAGTTTAATTGCACCTAACTCTTAATAGTCATATAACAGCAGTGGATGCATTAAACATGCATTAATTAGCATTTTTGTGTGCAGACTTTCTGGAAATTTGCACTGATTATGCTCCTCTGAGTGCATGTTGCATTTGTCTTGCTCATGAACTGGGATTCAGTGATGGTTTTAATGGTGCAAGAACAGGTTTCATGCATCAGATGATTAGTCGATATGTAAAAGACTCCATCAGCGATGTCGACCCACATGTGGACTTTTGGTTTCTATTTATTTTTGTATCTGTAACCTTTTTTTTCTCAAGTAGAAGTAGAAGTTTTCCCAACATGCTGAACATTTACCCACAGATCTGTGCTCCGGCGCTTCCTAACTTGTCAATTTCAAAGTAATGACTCAATCTGCTGAAATCTGCTGAACTTGGTCTGAGAGGATTGTGTGGAGAACATCATCTGTAGTTTCCTGACTCTTCTTTTCTTACAGTACGTCAGTGTTCTCTCTCTTCTCTCCTCCATCATGGGAATAACCATCCACTGTGTCTGTCAACGCCTGTAATTATTTCCTCCATTTTTTTTTGTGTTTGTTTGCTTGTTTCCATCTTTGTTTCCGTGCTGTAAATATCTGGCCGACGTGTCGTTCCCTCCGGGGGGATTTTTTTTTTTTTTTCAGCACTGTCAGTTTGTTCTCCACCAGTTTCCACCACCAGAGAGAAAAAGACACTTTCTTACTCTGTTTCCATCTCATTTCTCTTCCCCTCCCCTCCCTCCCTCCCTCCCTCCTTCCCTCCCTCCCTCCTTCTCTCTCATTATCACTTTTTCCTTTCACTTTTATCTCACACTGTCACTTGCTTTTTATCTCTCAGCTGCTCTTATCTTTTGGCACTTCCTTCCTTCTTATTTCTGTCACAGGCCTTTCACTCTCTCTCTCTCTCTCTCTCTCTCTCTCTCTCTCTCGTTTCTTTGTGACTCATTTGTCTTTTTCCTTCCATATATCTTTCTTTATCCATCTCTTTGTTTTACTGTACCTCGTTCTTTCCTCGTCTCTCCTGCGATCAATCAAGTTTCTTACTGTATCTCCATCTTTTCTCCCCTTTTGTTCATCTTTATTTCTCTTTTACTTTCTTTTTCTCTTCTATTTGACCTGCAGATGAGCTGCGTTTGTCGTTGCACGTTTGTCAATCAGTCTACCTTTCTGTCATCATTTTCTCATTTGACAAACACGTTATCTAATTTCCTTGTTGTTGTTGTTGTCGTCAGTTGTTTTTTTGCTTGTTTCTGTTTCTGACAGCTTTACTAATCAGATGTTAATCGTAACAATTAAAGATGTAAAGATTTAAATGTCGAGCAGGTCGATATAAAATGAGCAGTGAAAAGTGTTTTTCTCTCCTCAGCGTTGCTGTTTTGTAGTTTTGTTCTTTCTGCTGCTGTTCAGTGTGTGTGTGTATTTATGTGTGTGTGTGTGTGTATTTATGTGTGTGTGTGTGTGTGTGTATTTATGTGTGTGTGTGTGTGTGTGTATTTATGTGTGTGTGTGTGTGTATTTATGTGTGTGTGTGTGTGTGTATTTATGTGTGTGTGTGCGTATCTGTGGGATTTCCTGTGGTTTTACTTCTCTTTTTTTCAGTCTTGTGAGAGTTCTCATTAAAGAACATCAAAACCTTCTTCTTCTTCTCCTCTCTCTCTCTCTCTTTTCTCTCTCTGTGCGTCAGTCCCACACACGCGGCGTCTCTTCACAGCTCTCTCTGTAGTGAACAGTGTGAACTCGGGTCCTCGGAGGTGGCAACATACCTGTAAAAAAAAAAAAATATATAATGTCAACAAGAACTCGTTGCAGCAGCAGCAGCAGCAGCTCGGCGGTGACAGGTGTGCTGTCGCTTGTACGACCTGCTCTACACGGCGGCGAAGGTTTAATGTCACCTTATGAACAAAGTTATATCACGTTCACCACACGGCGTCCATAAGAAGCTCATCTGAGGAGGGAGACAAAACACTGAAATCCTGTCGTTGATATTCTACAAGTCAGCTACTGATCGGTGAAACATACGATGAAGGCAAAAACAGATTTAGTGTTTAAATATACAAATGATTGACACGTACGGTGAGTTTCATTTAGCGCAGTGTAAATGTTTTATTATAGCACCTTTCACAAAATGCCTCACAGGAACAAGAGCTGAAAATAAGACCATCAAATCATACGTAGAGTAAAAACATGTGTCACAAGTTAAAATTAAAAAAAAAAAGATCATTTCACATCACACACATCAATCAGAAAACTCATGAAGACACAAAAGCCAATTTAAAAAGTGACCTTCTGGCGACGTAGGGATGGATAAGATCCATGCAGGGCTCTATGATTTATTTATGGATTACAGACACAAAAACAGAATCTAAGAGGTAACATGTCAAGTGAAAACACTTTCCAACATGTTAAAAGACAAATTAACATAAAGAAGCGTAAGACATTTAGCATAAAACTAACAAGAAACGCCTGAAATCTAAAACTATATCACCATAATTTAAATAAAAAGTAATAACTCCCATATCAGGGACAACAAGGACAATTTGATGGCTGAAGTATTTGTTGAAGGGCAAGATACTGAACCCTAAACTGATCCTGATGTGTGTTGGGTGTCCTTTTTTTTTTAGTTTTCTCAAAGAAGCGCCTCAGATAGGAGGATAGGAGGTTTTGCTCTTCGGCCATCGATATGCAATAGCAAGAACCTTAAAATGAATCCTAAAACGAATGGGCAGCCAGTGCAAAGATTTTAAAATAGGAGAGATGTGAGTCATCCTGCTGGTTAACAGCCTTGCAGCTGCATTTTGGACCATTTGTAGCCGGTTCAGAGAAACGGGATGATATGAAGGCATGGATGATTATTTCTAGTTCCGGTTGTGATACGATGGACGATGGAAAAAACATGTACGGGTCAATGATTTAACATGCTGATCACAAACATAACCTGGTTTAATATGACACCAAGATCTCTTAAGTTTGAGCCAACAGCTGATGAAAGGGACCCAATACTCTTTACTGTCAGAGGCAATAATGAGAACCTCTGTCTCGTCAGTGAATGTTGCTAAACTATTTGTCTCAGTAGTTTAAGAAGTAGTAAAATGATTGTAGTATTATGTTAAGCAGTAGTAATAGTAGTACTTGCATTAGCAGTAGTATGAAAGAACAAGGCTTTATTAACTCACACAGAGAGAAATAAGACTGTTGTCCATTAAGAAGCAATATTTAATGATAACTGTTAGCGTCTCATTAAGCGGTTGACATAACACGTGTTGCAGTGATTGAATTAGCAGCAAAGTTCAAGGTTGATTCATTATCCAGGCAGCAGAAACTTTTGGGTAATGAGCTTTGAGAGAAAGGAAGTGCTCACTCAGCGACTTCACCTCTGAAGAAAGTAAAGATAAAGCAGCTTTAGCTTGTCGGATTGACTCGCTGTACAGTATCAAGCAGGGTAAACAGTTTGTAAACAGCAGGAAATAGACTTTAGTGAAGCAGTCAGAGGGCGTTTATTGCTGCAGATTACTCTCTGACAAAAATATCAGGGGGTTTTTTTGGATGTTATAATACTAGACGTTGCTGACAGGTGAAACAAATGTGTGTGTGTGTGGGTTTGAAGATGATGAACCAGTGCCTCTAAGATGTCTTCATGCCTGCAGACAAGACGTACAGTTTTTAAATCACTCATATTGTCACGGTGATGGATGACGCTTCTCGAGCCGGCCGCACGTCTCCGAACAGTCGTTGAAGTTGATGGGACTCAAGATTAGAGACAAACAGAGTGTGGAAGTCGCTCACCTTCAGCAGAATTACAGCAGATTGTTTACATACTAACAAGTCTCACAGTACTTCAGTCAGTCAGTCAGTCAGTCAACGCTGTCAATCAAATGGTTTAAGATTTCCTGTGGATGTACTTGAGTTTCTGAAGGTTTCTCTCATTTCTTTGTCTTCACATGTTTGCAACTACACCATTTCTCTGTTTATTCCAAAATATTTGCTGCTGATTCCACTTGAAATGCAAAATTATTTAGTTTTATGGGACTAAAAGCAGGATATCGATGCTGTAGGTTGGATCATCTTTTATTTTACAGAGAAGCAAAACAGCAACACGTCTACATTTAGAACTGCTTTATGTAACATTATGCAGAGACCACACCAGACAGTTTGAGTCATGATGATGATGATGAGTTTTGAAGGCTGATGGAAAATCACACAGTCAGTCAACTTGTCAGAGAGGAAGGGACGGGCTGGGAGATTTGGGACAAATTTGGAGAGATGCAAACACCAACGTTATCACAGATATCGACGGCCAATCTAAAAAATGCACTTTTTTGAGAAAACTAAAAAAAACTTGTTTTCTTGCAACCATCAGGATCAGTTTATTGTTCAGTATCTTGTCCTTCAACAAATACTTCAGCCATCAAATTGTCCTTGTTGTCCCTGATATGGGAGTTATTACTTTTTATTTAAATTATGGTGATATAGTTTTGGATTTCAGGCGTTTGTTGTTAGTTTTATGCTAAATGTCTTACGCTTCTTTATGTTAATTTCTCTTTTAACATGTTGGAAAGTGTTTTCACTTGAACATTTTAACCCTTAGATTCTGTTTTTGTGTCTGTAATCCATAAATAAATCATATTGACGGCCGAAGAGCAAAACCTGCTATCTGAAAAATGCACTTTTTTGAGAAAAAAAAAAAAACTTGTTTTCTTGCAGAATGCTATTTGTTAAGGATACCCAATGCATAATACACTGTTTTTGGACTATATTGTTATATTATGTGTTATAGATATTAATGCATCGCAAAGTGCAGATAGGAGCTTTTGCACTTGGTGCATGTTGGAAGAGGTTCTACAAAACGATGCTCTAAATTAAGTTAATAATATAAATTAAATTAAAAATAAAATTAAGTTTGTTTTCAGGTAAAAAGATGTAGTAAATGTAATTGTTACTACATTGTAGTATACTAGGGTCAGAATTCCTTAAATTCAGTGTATTTGCTTCCTCGTCAGCTGGAAATGAATGTTCAGTGATTGTGTAACTCACTCGTGCTGCAGCCTCTCTACACATCCAGAGACTCTGTGTTGTGTTTTTGTTTTGTTGTGTGACTTTTCTGTCACAGCGAAGGGCGGGATTATCTTGATTATCTCACAGACAGACTGAATATGAACAAAACCTTCCTTGTTCTCATCATCCGAAGTGAAAGATAGGAGGTTTTGCGCTTTGGCCATCGAGTCATAAACTCCACAATGTTATTGTTAATGTTCATTTGTTTAAAAGAATTACACAAAGCGGTGTTACATCATGTTGTAAAGACAAGCACAGCAAGTGTAATTCAGGTCATCTTAACACCTCCAATGACCTTATTATGATTCAGGTAATTTTCACAAATAAATGAGGTGTCAGATAACATCAGGTGGGTTATCGGCTCTTCTTTTTAAAAATATTTTTCTTTAATGCTTTTTTCTAAAATGTGATACTGAACAGTCACCTGTGGTGTGTAATCACCTGCTATTTTCATCTCTTCTCCGCTGGCTGAGAACGGATCATTTTCCCAGCGGTGTGTCCTAATGAATCGTAGGAGAAAAAAAAAAGTCACATTTCCGTCTCTACGTGTGTCTAAATCTCACCGCTTCATGAGAGAAGTCAGCTCAGACCTTCCTGTGTTATTAAGGATTAACTGGAAACATCCTTCTGTAAAAAAAAAAAAAAAAAAAAAATAGTGTGTGTGTGATTGTCTCATTACAGCAGGAAGATGCATGGTTTCATTACATCGCTGTGTGAATCTTGATACTCTTGATTACACTCGGACCGCCCAGCTGTGTGTGATACACAATTTACAGGCTGGAGATGATATCAGAGGTTATTTATACTGCAGGAGAGTGCTGAAAGCTTATAAAACCACATATGTCGCTACATTAATCATATAAAAACTTCAAATTTTGAGAAAAGCTCCATTGGGGAATTATGATATTTTCAGCAGTGGCATCGTTGGTTCTGGTGTTTTCATGCAACAGAGCGAAGTCTGCGTTGGAGGGACGGGGAGTGATGTAGCACATGATGATGACGCATGCAGGTAGGAAACAGGAGGCAGGAAACTTTTGATTGAGCTGCTGCCTTCAGTGTTTCAAACTTTTTCTCCACATTTCAGCTCTGAGATCACTCAATAATAACAAACTGCAGACCCATACAGAGCTCTCTCAAGTCACAAATTAACTTGAGTTTAGTTATATTTTACGTCCGTATTGTGTTTCACATCTAGTCTAAGGAAATGTCAGTCACAATACAGCTTAGGCAGGTGTGAAATGGGTTTGATTAATCTTAATAATGAATATCAGTCACATGAATATAAATATAAATTGTGAGGTTGCAGAAAAATCAATACTGATGCTTCTAATCTTCCCTTTGAGTCGATTAAATACCTGCAGCATCACATATCTGCTGAAACAATAAGAGCGTCTCCAGATTATGAGGTGCTGTGCAACATTTACACTCATGTCGTAGCAGCGGTAACTTCTTAAATGGTTTAATTCCCCCTGAAACGCCAGCTGGATCGATCAGGATCTAACGCTAATGTTCTGTGTTTTTCTACACAGCCAACAGTTCAGCTGTTAAACACAGATGACGAGTTTATTTCAATCAGGAGAAACACCTGCTGCGTCTCAAATCACATACTTCTGTACTTACACTGAACATTTTGAGTGCATTAGTGCGCTCACACTGAGCTCACTGGTGCACTCAAAATGGTCAAAAAGTTGTGTCTGGAACTATGGACACTTCTCGTCCTCAATGGTCGCCATCTTGGCTACCGTAGCGGAAGGGGAGGGACCACTTTTCAAACTGTACGTCGTAACTACGGTGAACATCGCCGCATTATACAAATGTAAGTTATACATGTGTTTTTTAGCACTAAGCACCACTAAACTGTTGTTGGATATAAGCCATCAGTATGTTTTTTGGGTTAATATAGCAGTCTGTAATGATTTGGTAACAAACGATAACGTGAATGCTAACGCTAGCTAATGCTAATCTGTGATCGTCATGTCCGGTGAGTGCACAACTGCTGTGTTTGATTTGAGACGACACTACACTGTCAGATTTTGTGCGCTACGCCAGTAATATATAGTGTACACAGTGTACTACATGAAAGTGTGCTAACAGAAGTATGTGATTTGAGACACAGCTACAGTCTTTACAGTTGAGTCTCCAGGCTCTCATCAATGACTGAGATGCAGCTTCAGTTTCTTACGTGGTGAATAGTGTTTATTGGACAGCATGATAGTGAATGTCAAAAGTCTATATGGACGGGGCGATGAATGCAGGAATAGTTTAACCCCCCGATGGAGTCTAGACACCGGTGGCGGTGATGGGAGAGGCGTGGAACGAGGTGGCGTGATATCGGCTCCTGGTGACTTCGGGCCTTGCCGTAACGTGAGATCGGGAAGATGAATGATGAGGTGAGGATCGAGCTCCGGTGTTGCGGCTGTGGAGGTGGATGACAGCGACAGAGAGGGAGACAGTTTTAAATTTTGACAGCTAGGCCGTGATTGGCTGTTTAGGGATCGTGGAGGAATCTAGAAGTGACAGGAGAAGCAGCGAGAGAGAAGAGTGAAAATATGAATGAATGAATGATTAAGAGTCTTCCTGCTTGAATTTATGCTAAGCTTCATATAGTGAAATTGTTGGTAAAGCAGCTTTTCTCAGGATGAACCCTGAACTCATCAGAGCAGAGCTGTCTCTTCCAGTCCAAACTTGTCCAAAAATGTGTTTTAGTTTTCAGTTTTGAATGTAAAGTCTCACAATATTTGCTGCAGTGACCTGAAACTACAAACGTCCAAGTTTAGCAGCACAAAAATATGATCTAACAAACAGTAAGATCACAGATAAATATCTTTAGTAAGCTGACAAATACCTAAATATCTTTAAAGCAACATATTTTGGGTAAATGTGGACATTTTCTAGACTAAAAAGCTCGGCCAACTCAGCTACAGCTTCAATCTGCTCGGCTCTGTAACACCCACAGTAAGTTTTCCTCCTGAAAACAGTCAGAAGGACTTTTTCACTGAATAGTTATGTAATTTTGAGCTACAGTTGTGTAAAGGGTGAAAAATAGTGTTTGATCAAAATGACATTAAATTGGGGTGTATTTACCTTCTCTCTTACTTTAATACATCCATGTTTTATAGCTTTTTAGACACTTACCTACTGATATAACATCAGTGAGTGGGAGCAGAGACACTTGAGATTTCAAGAATGCCTCGGAGACATGAAGAGCCGAATGTTTAAGAAAATTTTACAACCTAATGAAGACAAATCGGGAGTAGTAATTTGGCCCCAACCATACCATAAATTAGCTTTCAAAGGAACATAGCACCCCTAAAAAACCCCTCCTCCTCCTGACCAGAGAAATATCCAATATAGATAGAGCCATATTTCTTCTCTGCACTCTAGAGCCATTTATTTCATACTCCGAGACAAGGCTGAAATGAGCCATGATTCACGAGCTTTCCTGTCCTTGTTTAGATTTATTTTGGCAGTGATGAGGTGCATTAATCTACTTTAAGCTTGTAAGTGAGGCTCTGCAGACGGATCATTTCAGCACGTTGCAGTGCAGCAGCAGCAACAGCAGCAGCAGCAGCAGCCTTTCCCTTTCCAGAGGCTGAACTGGTGCATCAACAACAACAACAAATAGGGGATTCATTTGTATCCTATGGAGATTTGGAGATTTCTACGTGGTAAATATTTATCTGGTTGACACTGTCGACCGCTCAGACGATCTGTAGTTTTAGATTTGTAGCATTGCAAGCTCAGTGAGGAACTTTGTGCTGAACGTGTTTGTTTTATGCAACAAACTGTTTCACATTTATACTGTTAGACAGGCACACACCTGGGAGCGGTGCAAGAACACTGAGCAGCAGCTTCATTGGTGCATTTTGGAGCTCAGTGTCAGCTAATAAGAGAGAGAATTCTGGTTATACTCACTTTTCCTGTTCACATTGATGACGAGGGATCATCGTATAATTGTTCCATAGTGTGGAATTCTTTTCATACATAAGGATTGCTCTTTTTTACTAGTTCAGACTGCTAATTTCATTATGTTTCACTCTCAAACACCGTTGCCGAGACCTTGATCCATGCCTTCATCTCAAATCGTCTGGACTACTTCAATGGAGTCCTGTTTGGGGTACCCAGTAAAAACCCTGGACAGGCTCCAATATGTCCAGAACTCAGCTGCCAGGGTTCTTACCCACACCAAACCCCCACTCTCATTCACCTACACTGGCTCCCTGTGAAATACAGCATCTCCTACAAACTCCTCCTCCTCACCTACAAATCCCTCCACTCCCTGGTCCCCCCAGTAGACCTTTCAGACCTCCTCCACCAACACACACCATCCCGAAGCCTGCGGTCCTCGGACTCGGGGCTGCTCTTCATCTCCCCCACCCTCTGGAAGTCTCTCCCTTGCAAATCAGCCCTCAACCTCTACCTGTTTGCTCAGGCTTTTGGCTCACAGTTCACCAGTTAACCTCTCAGTTGCTTATTATTTTGTAAAGCTTTTGTAAAGTTTCCTTGGGTGTTTTGTAAGGCTCTATATAAATCTAATTTATTATTATTATCATGATTATTACTTTAGTGAGGCTTTGCTGTTGCTGAAGTATGTGACACTCCTTATATTTTCAGTTAGAAACACACATTTTGAACAGTTTGCTTGTGGTGTTTGGTGCTGGTTTGGAGATCGTCATGTGACCGGGACGACAGGAGACACGTGAGGTTAGAAATCATCATCCGGAGCTCATAGAAATCTGCAGCTGCATCCTAACCAGCTTGCTCCACTTTCATGTCGCTGAGAGAAATTAGATGCTGCCGGTTATTAGCTTGAGGAGCCATTTGTGCTCTTTCTCAGTACAGAAAAACCTCCCTCGATCTGCCATAAAGGAGTCACAAGAGTCTCAAACTGTTCTTTTTGTCATTGTGAAACTGTTTCAAATTGGCATGTCTTTTTCCTTCCTGACAAGGTGCAAAGCCAAAACCTAAAGTAATTTAAAAAAAAAAAAAAAACCCAGAACCTTTTGATAAATCTAACAATACTGCTCAAGTCATGAATATAAAAATGTCTAATCTAAATGTCTCCTCTTGTACAATTCAAGTTACCGGAGACATAGAAGAGTTTCAACTTTTACATTCTTCACTCAGTACATCGTTAGCAGCTATTGTTTGCTAAGTACCTGTATGAAAATCAATGGAAATGTCAAACTCTATACAGTATTTTATATTTTATGCAAATTACAGGTTCTTCTGTACCAGTTAAACTTCTATGGGTGTAATTACTGCACTCCTCTAACATTTACAGTTGAATTATGACATGTTTCAGGAATTTTAGTGGTCAGTGGTTGTGAATGTGATGTGCATCTTCATCTAACCTTAATCTTGAGAAAAGTGTAATAATTTAGACTTTGAAATGAAATAATGGAGCCATTAAGGCCCATTTAGAGTAGTTTTTCTGTGGCTTATATAACAAAAAACAGAAGGAACACCTTAAAAACACAAAGGGAAACAACAATACAGTATATAGATATACAGAGATAACTTAAGAGAAAACTGTTCAACTTCAGCTTGTTCTCAACATTTTTTGGGACATTTTTATAGCACACATGTGATCTGAAAGATCTTACAGAAACATGACAAATTATTCATTTAGTTCTGAACATAGTAATTATTTCTAATTACCACATTTAAAATAATTTCAGAACTTGGTCATGGTTTGATTTTGGACATCAAGACATTTGTTTCATTTCATTCTCTTTTTCCACTTTCAAAAAAAACTGTCAATAAAGGCAAACATAGCAAAACAAATCTGAGCATACACTAAGATCATAAAATCAAGTTTGATGAGAAAAAAATGTACAGTACAAATCTGATCAGTGTTGAGTTCACATTCACCACCTTTACTGTGAAAACTCTTAACTGAGATCAGGTGCAAACAACTGCCTTCAGAAATCAATTAGTTCCTTTGCAATTAGAGTTTGTTAGAGAACATTTCTAAACAAACAGCATCATCAAGACCAAAGAGCTCACCACACAGGTCAGGGATAAAGTTGTGGAGAAGTACAAAGCAGAGTTAGGTTGTAAAAAAATTACCCCAAGCTTTGAATATCACACTGAGCATCATTATATCCATCATTACAAAATCATTAGGAAAGAATATGGCACAACAGTGAGAAGGTCGTCCACCTAAACTGACGGACCGTGCAAGGGGAGCATTAATCAGAGATGCAGCCAAGAGGCCGATGGTAACTCTGGAGGAGCTGGAAAAGATCCACAGCTCAGGTGGGAGAATCTGTCCACAGGACAATTATTAGTCGTGCAGTCAACAAACCTGCCCTTTATGGAAGAGAGGCAAGAAAAAAAGCCAGCTGCAGCTGAAAGAAAACCATAAGAAACTGGGCCACAAGCCATGTGGGAGACAAAGCAAACATGTGGAAGATGGCGCTCTGGTCAGATGAGACAAAAATTGAACTTTTTGGCATGAATGGAAAACACTGTGTGTGGCGAAAACCCAATATTACACATCAGTCTGAATACACCATCCCCACAGCAAAACACAGTGGTGGTAGCATTATGCTGTAGGGTTGCTTTTCATCAGCAGGTACTGGAAACTGGTTTACAATTTACAATTTACAATTTCATTTGATAGGACGTAGGTGTCAACAGGCAGTGCACAGAGGCAATACATAGAGTACATAGAATGCAAAGAAGCAGATTTTCCAATTTCTTTTCAGTCCATGAAGTGCAGAGGTCTTTGGTCTTAATAATTGAGAGGGAAAACCCAGTTTGGTAACTCGTTCCAACACCAGGGAATCATAGAGTCTACTGAACCTGGTCAGGATTGAGGGCAAGATGGATGGAGCCAAACACAGGACAGTTTTTGAAGAAAATCTGTTTGAGACTGGGGCGGAGGTTCAACCTCTAGCAGGACAATGACCCTTAGCATGCAGCAAGAGCTACACTGGGTTGGTTTAAGGCAAAGAATATTAATGTTTTAGAATAGCCCAGTCAAAGCTCAGACCTCAATCCAACTGAGAATCTGTGGTGAGACTTGAAAATTGCTGTTCACAGATCTGACTGAGCTTGAGCGAAGAAAAATGGGCAAAAATTGCAGAAAGGTGGTAGAAACATAACCCCAAAAGACTTGCTGGTGTAATTGCAGTGGGGGTTGAATACTTGAATACCAACGGGGGTTTACGGGGGTTGAATACCAACAGACGTCTGCTTTTTTGTCTTCAAAGCACTAAGCATGTTGTGTTAATGAAATGGTAAAAAAAAAAAGCCCAATTAAATCAATTTGAATTCCAAGATGTAACTCTGCAAAATATGTAAAAGTCCAAGCGGGTTGTACCTGTTAAACTTTCCACACGGATGACCACGTGGAATTCTATATGAGCTGGAAATGAAAGGTGTTTCACAAGCTGTCATGCTGCCGTGGAGCGGTGGAATCAGAGGCAGCTGACCTTTCGACACGGTGCCGTGTAAACTCTTATCTCAGATAAATCAACCGCGTGGAGCCCTGAGGTGCGATAGTTCACCTTTGACACGGCAGGTATTGGCCTTGCAGTTCCAGCTCCTCCCTCGTTGCCTCGAGCTGTTGGCTAACCCCGACCTCGCTTTGACTGCAGGACGTCAGAGATGTTCAGTTTGTGTCTTTGTAACCTTTGTAAGAAAGTAAAACAGACCTAATTCATCCCGACCGACTCTGGAAAAAAGATTTCTTTCCTTTTTTTAATGAATTTAATGAAAGACATCAAGCACGACACGTCTTTAGTGATGATGGGGGTGTTTTGCCATCATGTAAACAGAAATATATGATGTAATATTTCCTTCTTAATTGTAATGTTATAATATTTTTCATTTTTGAAGGACAGAAATAGAAATAGAAATAGTAAATACTCATTAATCATCCAATTTATACTTTTAAACTGACCATAAATGGTATAGATTCAGTGTGTCCACATACTTCTGAACAGACAGACAGAAAGTCTCATTATCTTTAACCTTAAACCTGACAGCTCTGTATGTATTTAGGGACTTTCTGGCTGAACATAACCTCTGATCAACCTGTAGGCCTTGCCTGCAGTCATGAATATGTTTGAGAATGTCAGTAAACAGAGAGGACTCGTTATAATGTTGTTTACAATTAGCCGACTTTGGGGTACATCCACCATTTGACGGCGTTGACCCTTGCTGTCTCGGGATCTGCCTCAGACCTGCGCCATTTTGACTTTTTGACCTGTGGAGGAACACTTTGCCTGAGGGGGTCTCTCTGCTAATAGCTATCTGGTCGAGGAATCTGTCAACAAATCTCTCTTTCTGAAGTTTCTGTTCCCTCCCTCCTTTTCTTTCTCGTCCTTTCTTACCCTTCTTCCCCCCATATTTCACTCTGCCTATTTTAAGACTTGATCCCCTCCAGAGGGGCAATTTGTACCAATTTAGCAAAGTGAGGCGGTCGACAGGTAAAGTGTTGTGTTGTTGCTTCTTTAATTAGCGAAAGACAAACTCACATCAGTCAGTCATGGACTTTTTTTTTTTTCACTCTTCCAGCCTAGTTTGTCAAAGCGCTGCACATTGATCCATGCAGGCTCACATCAGGACATTTTTCAGATCATATCAGGGAAGTTTCTTATCATGGAAACAACACCGGAAAAACACACAGCTGCCAGCAGCAATAAACAGGTTAGCAAAGTGTGACAAAGAATGCAGTGAATTTCCTGCTTTACCCACAAGGCATCAACATCAGTGTTTGTACCAAAACCGTTCATACTGTTCATTTTAAATATCCACATATGTCCAGATGTGGCTCAGCTGTCGACTATCCTGCTGGGTTACATCTGGATTGATTATTGAGCCGTGATTATATAGATGGATGAGTTTATGACTCATTACTTAGCTTTTGCTACTTGGTAAAGACTAAAATATTGACAATCATGACATTTATTTATTAAAAAAAGAAAAGTTTTGTTCACAACACAAAGAACAAATACGTCTTTCATTTGAATCAATGCAAACATTGTTTTGCCTCAAACATTTCATGCTGTGTCTAATACAAATATATTATTCAGCAAAGCACAAATAGTGGGTTTTATACAAATATTTGTTTCATACAAATATTTTAAAAATTATTTGTTTTTGGGAAGAAAAAAAAAAACATGTCAAATACCAGTTCACAGGTCGATTACATCGTTATCTCAGTGTCTCTCCTCTGCTCCAATGTTACATTTATCAGGGTCCCAACGGACTCTCCATAACCCACAAAGTTAGGTTGTAAAAAAATAGGCAATAAATGAAAAGCGGAAAGCAAGAATCACCTTAGACGTTCTACTACATGTTACATGCTGTGCTGTCTCTGTGTTATGGGTGTATAAATAGGTAGAGGTCTGTCTGCAATGAGTCGATGAGTAAAGTTTTAGCTCAGTAGTCAGCGCAGTCGTCTACGATCTGAGACTCCAGTTCGAGACCTGGTGTGGGGACCTCCTTCATAAGGTAGTTTATTCATGAATACTTATTGTAACATTTTAATTTTCTAAAATTAAAAGCGTAATAAATACAAAAAACAGGATTTTTAAGCCTCTTTCCACTTTTATTCGAGTACAAATACAAATAATTTTGCTGCCTCAACAAATACAGATACTGGGATCTCTGCACATCCCTAATCTGAATTTAGCTTCAGTTTGCAAGAACACCCAGTTGTCCCAGGTTACTTAAAATAACAACAGGTTGCTTGATTAAACATGATCATGATGGAAAACAGCTGAACAATGATGTTTATGACTCTTTGTCTCTTCACATCGTCCTCAACTAACATCCTCCCTGATTCCTTTCTACTTTCTTTGTTTCAAAATTCTTTTTATTGATTTTAATACTTTAATACAAAGACAAACAAAACCTCCTACCTCATAACAAATACAATATTACACTCCCAATGTTGTACCTGTACCTGCGTGGAGGTTTCTTTCTTTCGTTAAGAAGCAGCTCCATACACACCTTAACTCTAAGCTCTGAGTTTCAGGTTTGAGAATACGTCTCTAATTGAGTGAGAAATTGTGGGTGGAGTAGCTTCCTCCTGTCTGAAAAGTATCAGGCAGCGTGCCAAAAAAATTAGTAAAAGCAGTGATCTTATCTTACCCTACAGCAGGTAGTTTTAGCTCCTTTCTGGAACATTCCCAAAAAGAGTATTTGGATTGGCAGAGCTGGAACATACGGATCAATGATACTTCTGTAGTCTTACTTCTGGTTAACCTGCGGGTCAGTTCTCACACAGTTTTTGATTTGGAAAAGATAGGCTCAATGTAGAACTTTAAATTGGATGAGTGAGTGTCAGGAACACATGTAAGAAAAAACGGTCCTTTCAACTTTCATTTCTGTTCATTCGCCTTAATGTTCCACCTTTTAAAAAAAAATTTTCAGTGGTACTGTTAAAGCTCATCGCTGTTGAGTTTCTTCTGCTGGTGTCGGCGGTTCTGTAGGTGTCTCTCTTTGCTCTGTAACTTTAGCCGAAGTGCTAACTGTCGCTCATATTAATTAAGTCATGTAGGACCTCAAAACGGGCGTTTAAATATCTAGAAATCATGGAGGTTAATTCAAGCTTTGCCGTTGTTTTCTTTTCTCTCAACCACACCCGCTGTTCTCAGAGTGCTGATCCCTCTTTCATTCTCTCTCTCTCTCTTTTTATATCCTCTTTTTCTTTTCAACCCGACTGCACCGACTCTCTCATTATCCAGTTCGCTTTCATCTTGTTTCTCGCTGCTTGTGTCCTTACTTTGTGTAGTTATTAAGTGAAAACCAGGACAAGTATTATTATTATTAAATCAATCAGAAATAAACACAACATTGGTATTCGCAGCAGTTGTGTTACACCCTTTAATATGCATCTTTTCCATTGCCTCTTCTTCTTCTCTCTCCCTCTCTCTGTCCGTCCTTTTTCATTTTTTCGCCATCTGTCCAGGTGCTCGTATTTTCCCCAGACGTGCTATTAAAAGGATGTCGGCGCTCTTTCTCTTAGCGCTCTAAAGCACTGTTTTGCCCTTCAGTTTCACTTCCTGTATCGACTGAGAAACGTCCTTTTAAATCCGTGTTAACCCTTCTTCCTCTTCACAAGATCTGTTATTCAGGCTTTTGTCACTTGTTTCTCCTGAGTTTTTTAGAACAGGAAGTTGTAATTATTCATTCTTTTATTTACCCTTATCAGTGAACAAGAAGCTGGTAATGCAACTTTGTAAGTTCTCTCTTAAAAGGTTGCATTATAATAGTAATACTAGGCAGAACATTGAGTCATTTGATACTCCTGCATTATTATGTTTTCAATATCTGCTTTGTCCCATTCAGAATAAATCTGTCAACCAGTAGCTAATGTTCTCTTTAATTACTTCCTGTAAATCACAGCTCTGTAACGCCAACAGACAAACAAACTCTGTGTAAAGACACAAAACACACACATATGAACACACACACTTCTTGCGACTTGCAGCGACAACTCCAGAAGGAGCTTAAATTTCTATAACACTCACCGCACAACCAGCTGATAATAAACGCCTGTGTGTGTTATGTGTCACTGCTTTCATTCGCCCAGTGAAGTCGTGTTGGACGGCGGGACGGAGACTCGTCTGGTAGACAGAGGAGGAGGTTTAAATTCCGACACTGTAGAGACTTGTAAGGAGTGATACACTTTTCATTTCCTGTCAATGATGAATGAAATGAACTAGCTGAAGAATGCTCCCCCCCCCCCCCCCCCCCTTCCCCACCACCTCCTGAGATATTAAAACATGCTGCAACATGAATGAAATATTCTCTTATACATCTGGAGGATAAGAGATCGTGTGTGCCAGCGGGTGCAGATTAAAGCTAGAGCTCAACGGAAATCAGTGGCCGATGCTTGTGTGTCTCTCCCGACAAGTAAATCGGTAATTCAAACAGTCAATCCACTGTAAAGGTAAACCATCGGGGGTTTTGTTTTTATAACCATTAAATAGCTGCATGATTGGGGTTTTTTTGTGTGTGTGTGTGTTTTCTTAAGCTTTATTTATTCAGAGAAGGATTGCCGGGCGTGTAGGGCTCCACTTCAGCTTCATTTGTTTCTACATTTGCAGCTAAGAGCCTCCCAGTACAACCACAGAGATGTGCTGTTGGTTCCTGATCGGTTTAAGTTTGGGTTTGTTGCTCAGGAGCACATTGTGTAGTAGAGGAAAATTAAATAAGATACCATCGGCTCAGCCACACTCGGCGAGCTGTGACTCTTTCTGCCGTTTGATGCTTTATCAGAGCTTGAAAACAGCTACCTGTGAGGCTTTTATGAGGGTGAAACATACAGTAAATACGCTGCATAACCTAAAAAATAAGCTAAAAGAGGCTAAAAGGTTCTGTAGAGATGCAGAGTTGGTGATAAAGACCCCTTTCACATCAGAATTATATACTTTCATGTAACAGTATCTTCTTTGGCAGCAGTATACTCCTTCACATTCATGAAGTTATAAATATTCCCACCAAGAAACTGCCCAGTAAATTAACTGGAGCTGCTGGGATCTTTAGTGCCTTGCTCAGCTGCATCTCAGCAGGATTAAAGCCAGCGGACTTAACGATTCCAATGTTTTTCCAGCGAGAAGCGAGCTCGCAGAGGTTTCCTAAAGCTCTGTGTTAAAGATAATTGGCTGATAGAAACATGGTTGTTTCCTAATTCGGTTGGCCTTTGGCTCGCCGTGTGCTGGACTGGCTTTTGTAAATGAACTGCTGTTGCCTCATTAGAGTCTGGTCTGTTTTATCACCCAGTAAACTGTAGAGACAAACAACAGAGCGGGCTGTTATTTTTCTTCTGCTAAAACGCTCCTCCAGGGTTTAATTATACTGAGTTGAACTGAATTAGAATTAATGAAACACTTTGTAATACTTTGGGACAGAAGCTACACATCAAATTGTCCCACTTTTACTGCTGCAGATTTATCGAGTGTGCTGTAGGCCGCTGTGTAAAAGGTTTATGTCCGTTTTAACTTTTATTATAGAAGGTTTTTACAATATGCTTCCTTAACACCAAAACTGTGCCCAAACTTTCACCACCAGTGCAGGTGTTTTACTAATTTTACAATGTCGCACATGACAACTGTCACTGAAATGTTTTCTCTCGTGAATTTATCGTCATTTTCTCTGTGTGTCTTTTAGCTGAAGAGGGGTTTATGTGTAAGACGCCGGCCATAGCCGACATCGTGATCCTGGTGGACGGCTCCTGGAGTATCGGCCGCATCAACTTCAGGCTGGTCAGGACGTTCCTGGAAAACCTGGTCAAGGCTTTCTCTGTTGAGTTTGACAAGACCAGGATCGGTGAGGAAGTTCCTGTGTTTCATTCATTTACCATTTGGTGGATGTTTTCATTTAAAATGCCTTATTTCACCTCAGCTGGACTGCAGATTTTTTGTAGATCCCAAAGTTTGCAAAGATACCAAATGCAAAGTGGATTTTAGGGAAATATTGTTTAAAATGATGCACAGGAATATTTCTATTTGGTGTAACGTAAAACCTCAATATGATAATGTATGTGTGCAGGACTGGCTCAGTACAGCGGAGACCCAAGGATCGAGTGGCATCTTAACGCTTACTCCACCAAAGAGGCTGTGATTGATGCTGTGAAGAACCTGCCGTATAAAGGAGGAAACACACTGACAGGTACTCTGCCAACCAAACCTCAGCCTCCCTCTGGTTATTATGGTCCGTCATACCCATCACAGGTAACAGATAACGCCCAGAGGTCGACTTGGACCAAAGCCAGTCCTCTACCTCACCTTAATGTATTCACTTCAGTGCGGTGCGTTTCAGTTATGTATTGAAATGTTTGTTACATTACAGCCTTGAGCTGATAAGAACAGGCTGTGAGTCAGAAGGCCAAACATATTTAAATTAAAGTTTTAACATCTTTCTGACCTCAGGCAGTAGATGAAAATCTGGAGCTTCACTGATATTTTACTTTAAGTGCATCATCAGGTTCAAATTGTAGAAGCAACAGCAAATATACAGTATTCATGTTGTGCCTGCTGAATGCTCAGTTACAGGATTATGGTATCACAGCCTCAACCCAAATATATTTAAAACCTAAATCATTTCTGAGTCTTTTAGAATCTTTCAGACTCTTTTCAGTAACATATCTTCATCTGAAACAAGCATATCGTCAAATAGATAGTTGTGGTATTATATATTTGTTCACCCAAATCATAAAAAAACATATCTGGAATGTACTAATTATGGGTCCTGACTGTCCAGCAGCTGATTTGAACTAATTTGAACTAAAAGCAAAAACCACAACTACTTAAATGAGCTGCTAGCTGGCACGTAGACGTCAGACATCAGGAGGAGGAGAGAACTCTAGACTTTTCATATTAAACATTAATGTTGATTCATGGTTTGTATCAGAGTTATGAGTCTCTCCTCCCTTTTTTGAACTGGTTACCAGTAGTTTCTGTAGTCGTTGGGATATACAGTACATCAGCACTGGTGCACAGTTGGTTACTGGTGAATGATGTCATAAAAGTTCATCTGGAAACAACATTTCAACAGAGGAATAAAACAACGTGAATTCATCACTAAGTGTATAAAGTTTTTCTTAAGTTTTAGCACAACTACTATTAACTCCTAAGTAGTTTCAGGCTAGTGATTTACTACATCATATTGCATTAAAACGTAAGGAATGTCTTAGCTAAACACTAATGTGTAAATCGGTTGCAAACTGTAGCGCTGTACAAGAAGAATAAGAAGAATCAACAACGTAAACAGGAAGTGACTTTAGCATCACATAGCTTGAACATAACTTCCAAAAACAGTTTTAAGGGCCAAAAGGAAAAATAAAGTTAACTGCCAAACCTTTGTGAATGTAGGTCTGACTTTGTTTTATTTCTGTCTGCACATCTGGAAAAATATGTGTTTTTAGAGTTAGTGTTTATGCAGCTTACAGTGAGAGGGAAATATCTGGTTAAGCTAAGCTAACTGACGCTATTTGGTCATTTACTCAAAGTTATTGGTAAAATTTGAGGTATATTGTGTTTTTTTCTGTGACATGTAAAGTTACAGCTCAGATATGTCGACCATCTACCATTTTACCTCTTTTACTCTTCAATCTACACGGGCAGATATTAGCAAGCTAACATTAGCATTGTCATTGGATTCATCCAGCTAGCTTATAGCAAAAAGTTCTATGTAGCAGTTATTAGCTGTAAATATTTATTAAAAACTCAGTAACCAACCAGTTTTAATTAAGTGATACATGAATCTTCACTTAGTAAACACCGGCGTTATAACAAGATGAAGTTTGAACTTACGAACAGCTGCTGCTAACGGCTCCTGATGAGTGAAGTCAACTTCATCGAACTTTATTACAACTTTGCAATGACTGTAATTAACAGATTTACTTCTTCAGCGTGTTTTGGTGAAGGGTGAGATGAAGCACGGATTAAATGAGTCTAAAGTATTAGTTATGTCATTAATAGACATGCCTGAACTTAGCTTTTCATTATGTTAACACACTCATTAGACTAAAAACTTCCCAGGCTAATAATAAGACTTTAAACCCGTCGTGTTCATTAAATCTTTGATTGTGACTCTTTAAGCGGCGGTTTAGCTCCGAGTCATTTCAGCAAGTTCCTCGCCGCACCTTCGAGGAAAACCATAAGTGCAATCATACTGTCAGCCAGGACTTAACTTACTATTACGACGATTCTTTAAAAAGTTCTATAAGTGGCTCTAATTTTCTCCTGTCAGTCATTTTTAACAGTAGACTACACTAACAGTCGCTTTGTCCAACAGATGATGAATACAACATGTCAAAACAAGGATAGGGAAAATCCAAAAAAAAAAAAAAGTGTTATTTCCAGTCTGCTGCACATTGTAAGGTCTAAAACGTACTTTATGTTGCGTCATGGCTGCTTTTTGTCATATTGGTGGTTTTGATATTTTACCTTAGGGATTGTATGTTCTCTGCAGGATGAGAATATTCCATGAGAAGTAAAACAACTTTTTAAAAAATCTTGGCTGTATATTTTAGTACAAGATTTGTGCAATATAAGAGATTTTTTTTAATCCTTAGATATTGTTTTAGTTGTTTGCTCTCTGCACACTAACGATGTGCCGCATAGTTTCATCACTTCGGCAGTAAACCTAAAGCCTGCTGAAGACAACAATCCCTTATGCAATTCAAATTTTAAAATAGACAAAATCACCAAGTAAATCAAGTCTTTTTTATGTCTGTTTTTTAGTGGAAAAGGTTTTAGTTTTTGCCCTCATGTTGAGTTTTCTCATGTTTTTTAAAATGACATTTCTCCCTGCACCCTCTACGCCAAAGTAGTGCTCATTTTTCTGCATTATTTTGGTTCATTTGTGTCTGTGTCTGCCAGACATAAAAAAAAAACAACATAAATGCTTGATTTATGGAGTCCTTCTGTAATGGTGTTGCTGTCACTTTGTTTGCACTTTATCCTGTCTGTCTGTGTGTCTGTCCAGGTCTGGCTCTGACCTTTATCTTGGAGAACAGCTTTAAACCAGAGTCTGGATCCAGACCCGGCGTTCCCAAAATAGGAATCCTCATCACTGACGGGAAGTCTCAGGATGATGTGATCCCCCCCGCACAGAGCCTGAGGGAAGCTGGGATAGAGCTGTTTGCCATTGGTATGATCCACCAACACTAACACTGATAATCTGGATAAATTACTTAAATGATAAGTAATTATTGATGGTATAAAAACGTGGGAATGGTGGCGCTTGGAACATTAATTCAGACATCATATAAATAAAAACACTAACAACCAGTCATCAGACTGCTGGGTTTTTGTACAAATTGACTCTTTATATCTCTTGGTTGTATTTACATTCTTCTTTTGACAGCTGTAATCCGTAATAATCCACCATGTCCTCTTTTAAACAAATAGTGTCATGTTCTACGTGGGCTGATAAAACCATCGATCTGTTTTATACAAACATTAAGGAGAGTTTTGTTGCTAAGTTGCCTCCCCCTTCTTGGGCAATCGGACCATAATTTGATATCTCAAGACTTTATCTGTGTTTCAAATCACATACTTCTGTTAGTACACTTTCATCTAGTACACTGTGTACACTATGTACTTACTGGTGCAGTGCACAAATTTTGACAGGGTAGTGTTGTCTCAAGTCAAACACAGCCGTTGTGCACTTACCAGAAATGACAATCGCAAATTAGCTTTAGCTAGCGTTAGCATTCGCGTTATCGTTCACGCTACCAAATCATTACAGACTGCTAAATTAACCCAAAAAACATACTGATGGCTTCTATCCGACAACAGTATAGTGGTGCTTAGTGCTAAAAAACACATATATAACTTACATTTGTATAATGTGGCGATGTTCACTGTACTTACACTGTACTTAGTTTGAAAAGTGGTCCCACCCCTTTCACTACGTAGCCAAGATGGCGACCATTGAGGGCGAGAAGTGTCCATAGTTCCACGCTCAACTTTTTGACCGTTTTGAGTGCACCATCCGGCTACTCACAGTGCACTGCATTTCCCCATCTCAGTATGAACGCACTTATTCACTCAAAATGTTAAGTGTAAGTACAGAAGTTTGTGATTTGAGACACAGCAGGTGTTTGTGTGGTTGGGTGAAGCTTTGAAGGTGCTTTGACTACATTGATTGGACTTTGTTTTTAAATGATGGCAATGATCTGGACGGCATCTCTGACAAGGTCACCTGTTGTATTAATTACTGTGTCGAGTCTGTAATAAACCTAATGAATAACCTTTGGTGACGAGGCAGGTTAAAGCTGCTATTAATAGGAAGAAAACTGCATTCTTTAGTGTTGATTAAGATGATAAAATTAGTCAAAAGGAGCTGAAGACATTAATCAAAGAGAGTAAATGTAATACAAGGGGCCTTTGGAATGGCATGAAATCTATTACTGGCTATGGGACCAGTAATCCCAGTTTCCTCGGCTCTGGGATAAATGGAAATGCTATTTCTTTGCAAGGTTTGATGAATTTGTTTTTTTTCTTGCCTCTCCTGTCATCTCTGGTACAGAGTGGTACTGAGGACTGTAGCCCAGCTATTACTGTCACTGTTGATGAGGTTGGACAGCAGTTAAAGTGCCGTCAGGCCAACATGGCAGCGAGTCCTGATGGTGTCCAATCACCACCCTGAAAGTCTGTGCTGACAAGTTGTGCTCAGTCCTTCATTCAATTTTTTTTCTTTGTCTCTGTCTTCATCAAAAATTGCAGTAATGTGGAAAACATCTTGTCTTGTTAGAGGTCTTACTAATCTTAGACCTGCAGTCCTTGACATCACACACAATGAAATGTTTTGAAAGGGTTGATCTGGGTCACCGGAGGAGACAAGTCTCAGTCTTTCAAGATCCTTTGCAATTAGCATATATGAAGGGTGTGGGAGTAGATGAAGCACTGCTGTTGATGCTTCACAGCTTTTACAGCCACCTTGAAACAACTGCCAGCTCTATAAAAGTAGGATAATGATTTTCCATTTTTCTAGTGTTTTTAATACAATTCAATCACACTTTTTAGTTAACAAACTATTGGTTTGGTGTTAGATTATCTCTTGTCTGGACCTCAGTTTGTCAGGCTTGATAACAACTGTCTGACAGTATCTTAACTAGAACAGGCCTCTTTTTATTCACACTCTGTACTGCTGACTAGTCAGGCAGTGTATCCCCTGTATTCATTCTGCAGCAGTGCACTGCTCACTTAAGGTGGACTGACCTATAAAGTGGGTCTCATTTTAGTGCCAATCTCAGCCTCTCATAAACAGAGAAATGCTGAGTGTCTCCTGAGATTTGCTCAGCGCCCCCCCTGCCCCCCCGCCAGATGACACTGCTCTAGTGGGTCAATGACCTGGAGGTCGAATCATTTGTCAGCTGGTGTGATGATTTTTTTTAAACTGAATGTTGTGAAGACCAAAGAGTTAATTATTGATTTCAGAAGGAGGAAGGATGGAGGTCAGCAGATAGAAAACATCTTGGTGTCCACGTGGACAGTAAATTGTTAAAAGAACTGATGTTGTATTCATGAAGGCTCAGTCTTGACTTCGATCCTTTTAATATCAGCAAGAAGCTTCTTCATGTTTTTTTATCAGAGGATCTTAGCTCGTGTCCTCTGCTCTGCTGGGGGGGCAGCAGCACTGTGGATGATAAAAAAAACAGGATCAATAAGATGATCAGACGAGTCGCTGTAGAGGTCACTGTAGAAAAGAGAACAAGGGCCGAACTAAGAAGGGTTCTGTATATTGAAGACCGTCCATTACAGTGTTTTTAATGGACTCAGAGGCTCATTCAATGAGCGACTAGTGATGCCTGAACGACTCAGAAGGTCTTTTGTTCCAGCAGCAGTCAGATTTCTTAAAGGTGCAGTGTGTAGAATTTAGTGGCATCTAGCAGAACAGACTTGGCAGAAATGGAATATAATATTTATATGTTTTAATCAGTGGATAATCCTCCTAATGGATCTCTTACCTCTTAATGAGCCCCTTATATCTACATAGGGGATGGAGTCCTCTTCCACGGAGGTAGCCATGTTGCACTGCCATGTTTCTTTCTATGGTAGCCCAGAACGGACAAAAACGAAACACTGACTCTAGAGAAGGTCTTTTGCCTTTTTCGCAAGTTTCACAGCCACCGTATGTTCTCCTACACGCTTGGAAGGGGAGGGTATTCAGTTGGTTGCAATCTCAACACTAGATGCCACTAAATCCTACACACTGCACCTTTAATGAACACTTTTAGATGCGGTTTAGATCCGTAGCACCTTTCAGCTGTTAATCATGTCTCAAATGGCTTTTTATGGTGTTATATATGATTGGTGTTATTGTCAGTATGACTTGATTTGGTGGCAAATGAGTTTCCTCATTGGAGATTAATGAAGCTGTCAGATCTTAATCTAAAACTCTTTTTAATAGCAGGGTCATTTTAAAGTTTTTAAAGCAATGTCTACTTTGTTATGTAACCATAGTGCAGAAGCTTAAATTTATTGCAAACAGTTTCAATAATCAGTTCATCATTTGACTCATTCATCATGTTATGAAAAAAAGTTGCTGCTCTTTTTAATTTCTCATCATTGTAAATTGATTATTTTTTGTTTATTAGACAAAACAAGCAGTTTTAAGATATGATGTTTGGGCTGCGGGAAACTGAAATGAGAGATTCCTCATAATTAGGAGCTTAATCAATAATGAAAACAATCATTAGGCGCAAAAAACATTAGTAAAAAAAAACATACATAAAACATAAAGGTGACTGAAGGTTCAGTGTGATGGATTACAAGTCTCCTCAAGTTGATTTTCAGACTTTACTGCATTGAACCAAATCCAGTTTATGCCTGGAAGGAGGGAAATCAATCGTAAACTTGATGGTGAGCTTTTGGCTGAAATATGCAATATACCGCAGTTATGTTCCTGCAGCACATCTCACCCCGTGAACCTTCATCTGAGCATCATTCAAGGACTTTCCAGGATTTGTTGGAGGCTAGTTTGTAGTTTTTGGCAGAGCAAACAGCCAGAGAAGTGTTATATTAGGAGGATACAGAAGAAGGTTTATTGACAATATTCCTTTATTCTCTATTATTCATATCAGGCTTATTTTAATTGCCATCCCTTAACTCAAAATTAAGTTTAATAAATATATAATGAATTGTTTTTCTACAGAGCCCATTTAAAAGTTTGAAATTTAAGGGCCTGTTGCATCATCAGAAACTTATCAGCAAAGATTTGACGCACCTTCCATATAATCACCTCCAGTCACCTGACTCTCTCTCTCTCTCTCTCTCTCTCTGTCTCTCTCTCTCTCTCCTCTCCAGGTGTGAAAAACGCCGATGAGAATGAGCTGAAGGCCATCGCCTCCCCTCCCGAGGAAACTCACGTCTACAACGTGGCGGACTTCAGCGTGATGAGCGACATCGTGGAAGGTCTCACCAAGACGGTCTGCGAGCGAGTGGATCAGCTCGACAAGCAGATCAAAGGTTTGAACAGACGACAGACTGATACCACAGAGATACTAGAGGATTGTTACTCCTCTGTTGATGCTGTTAGTTATAATTATGACTGCAGGAACTCCCCAAGCAATAAAAACCTGGTCCCAATCTAATATGAGACAGCGATCTCATCTAAGTAATGACTTGCCCCCAACTTAAAGAGAAAAATCACTGCTGTGAATATGATGATTTCTTAAAACTAGGTTACCTATGTAGTAGAAATGTGCACTTACTTTTGAAAATAAGTGCACATTGACTAGAAAAAACTAAGAAAAAGGCTGTAGATTCCCCCGTGCTGCTCTTAAGAGAGCATCCTACAACAACCAGAATGCATTGTGTGCGCGTCTTGTCCAATCATCTACTGACAGTGTGTTTACAGAACACAGAGACAAAGTCAGTGAGCAGCGTTATATCTTTACTGAGGCTTATTTTCATTTACAAAATGTTTTTTTCTCATTGAGTCTGGATATATCATATACTGTTGTACAAAGATCATAAAACAGACAGTCAGCTGGAGTCAGTTAATGTTATGTGGATCATTGTAAACTCATCAAGTGCTGCACAGCACAGGTGGACGGTCAAAAAGCTTGTTTTGGGAAACAATTGTGGACAAAAGAGTGAAAAACTGCAAGAAAACTGTTTCTTTCACCTGTTTTGGACGTCAATGAACTGAGACCTAAGTGCTTCTTCTTCTTCTTCTTCTTCTCCTTCTCCTTCTTCTTCTCCTTCTCCTTCTCCTTCTCCTTCTTCTTCTCCTTCTTCTTCTTCTTCTTCTCCTTCTTCTTCTTCTTCTTCTGCTTCTTCTCCTTCTTCTTCTTCTTCTTCTTCTTCTTCTTCTCCTTCTTCTTCTTCTTCTTCTTCTGCTTATTCTCCTTCTTCTTCTTCTTCTTCTCCTTCTCCTTCTTCTTCTTCTTCTGCTTCTTCTTCTCCTTCTCCTTCTTCTTCTTCTCCTTCTTCTTCTCCTTCGTCTTCTTCTTCTCCTCCTCCTCCTCCTTCTTCTTCTTCTTCTTCTACAGGAGGAGGAGAGCCTGCACCTCCGCCCACCTCTGTGTCTCCTCCTAGTGACCTGGTGACCTCGGACGTCACGGCTCGTAGTTTCCGGGTGACGTGGACTCATGCTCCAGGCCAGGTGGAGAAGTACCGAGTGGTTTATTATCCTGCCAGCGGAGGACAGCCGGATGAAAAGGTACCTGGATTATTTTATTATCATTATATCAGGATTTTAAATCTGACCCCTCAGTGACCTTTAATATTTCTTGTGAAGCCAAATACATTTACTGAAGTACTGGTTTGCTACCAACAGTAGCCTGTATAAAACACTTAAGTAGCTGATATATATAATAGTATAACACTCACAGGAGACATTTTTCTGCATTATTAGGGTTTGTTTTTACTTTGAGTACATTTTGCTGTAGTATTTATGTGCTTTTACTTAAGTGACGTTGTAATGGAGTATTTTTATACTGAAGTGTTGCTTCTTCGACTGAACACTCCTCCGCAGTGCAGCAGCTGCCAAATGTTTTGTCTGTCTAACCGTCTCCTTCTGGAGATTCGTCTCCCTTCGGCTCATAACCGTCGTCAGTGTCATCGTCAGATTAGATTTTTCTTGTTGACAGTTGAATAAATGTGCTTTGGTGTGTTCACTTTATATTTATATCTGTCTGTGTGTATCTATTTCATCTCCCCGTGAAGCTCACAGAGAGACACATTTGTTGCCTGAGTTCGTCCTGAAGACAGCGCTTCTTCCTACATTTGATGCTGTTTTAAAGGGAGGAGGAACTGCCTGAAAGGCTAAAGTCAGGGAATAAAAAGTTAACAGTACAGATTACATGAAACATGATTGACTGCAGCCTTACTCTGCAAGATATGCTCTGAATCATATCTGTGGATATTTATAGGGAGGTATATGGTGGATGTATCCGCTTTGATCCAGTGGACTGATTTAATGGTTCATCTGTTCGTCTCGCTCATCATTAATGACAAGAGAGGTTTCACTTTTATCAACTTCATTGGTGGCAAAAGATACTGATGTATCTGCTGCTCAGATGATCCTTTAAAGTGATTTGCATCATAAATGGCAACAATTCAGTAAAATTTACAATGAGGGGACCATAAAACCAAGCTGTGGTCAAATATATTGCGCTTCCTTAATTAAACAGTCAGTTAATCTAAAATAAATCTACAAACAGTTGAAGCATCAGCACATAATTAGAAAAAAAAGAAAAACGTGTAATTAACATTTAATGCAGAGCTGAGTTGAAGTGTTTCCTCAACTACATCAACACTCAGCCGTTGGGGTTGCGTGTGATTTATGTCATAGGTGTTTCCCCAGGTGACATAATAACTGCAAAACATCTTCAGCTAATTGAAAAGCTGCCTCGTAGATGGACTTAAACGTCTCCCTACCTGCAGACGTAGAGTGCTGTAATTTTCCTGAGTTTATATTTATGTTTTTATACGGTTCCTTCTTATTTTTATCCCAATTTCTCTTTGATGTTTATTACAACTTGCAGCTGGAACGGCCCCAGTTTCCCCCCACAAGGAAGAACTGAGGTTTCATCAAAGCTAATCTGATCTAGTTACACTTCATTTAAATCTCTTTGGAGAAGAGCTGAATGCCTACAGCAACATGTGGTGCGTTTTTTTTTAACCTTGCAATATGTGATCGGCTAATAAACAGAAGGGGGGGCTTCTGGGAAATTTTTAATGCTTTTTGACAGGTAAAGCGCTGCTGTCTGTTACAAAGAGGCACAAAAATTAGAGATGATTAAAGTTCTTTTTAAAGAAATAAAGGAATCAGAGCGCCGTGTCCCTGAGCGACAGATGAAATGACAAACAGGAAGTTGTTCAATCTGTTTCTTCTTCATCTCAGCGTTATATAAGGTTAAAACCCAGTATTATGTGTCTTTAAGGTGGTCCAGGGGACACAGAACAGCGTGGAGCTCAACTATCTGAACTCTCTGACGGAGTACCAGGTGGCCGTGTTCGCCATCTATCACAGCTCCGCCAGCGAGGCCCTGAGAGGAAGCGCCACAACATGTAAGTTTACGAGAATATAATGATGCAGGGAGCTTTAAACATATGAGTCAACAAATACAAATAGTTCCTCTAACATCACAAAGGTTTATACAACATGTAATATTTAGTTATCTTGACTGAATATTTCATGATGTGTAAATGTTGCCTTCAGGGGGTTTAGATCTGTTCATTCATTAAACTAGTCAGGTTTTTGTTTGAAATTTTAAATCTAATTCAGATTAATTTTAGTTTTTCATTTACATTTTCTTAATTTGAAGTGTCAGTTTTTCATTTTCACACCGTGAACTTGCTGCTGTTGCTCTGTAGAGTCATTACAGAGATGACATGCAAGGCTGCTCTCACTGAGCTTATTATCATTACAGTGAACGTGGAGGAAGAGGTTGAATTCATTACCAACCTTCATCACGGATTGCATCGTTTTTTATCGTTATGAAAAGAAAACAACCGTGACTTATTTTAACATGTATTGAGTTTCCATCATGTGTGTTTTCTTCTAACTACAAAGAGTCTGTGGAGAGTTTGAACTCTCAGACGAACCTCGCTGGGAAATCTGCTGATATGCTGATCGTGCTTCTTTAAAAACTTGATTTAATGAGTTGAGTGAACTCTGCAGAGCATTCCTTCAACTCATCAATGCAAGTCAAGAGACTTCAAGTCAGATGAGTTCTAAAATGGTATTGAAATAAGTATATATAAGTATAAGTATAATTAATGACGCTGAATTCTTGATATGATATTTTACGGTGTAGGAAATGTGTCGTCCTGTCAGTCTTAACTTGTAACCTTGAAGAGGAGGTGAATCCATCATCGTCCTGAGCTCCTCTTAAGGCGCCTTAATACTGTGTGACAACAATCTCACATTGTGCGAGATGCCTGTAATAAAATCTTGGTCACAACCTGCATCAGACTGTCAGTGTGAGGCTGTCAGATCAGGAGCTGAATGTGAAAGCAGAAACACTGCAGATGTTCTGAAAAGTCACAAAAATTGTTTTGGTTTGTATTTGCCATGAACGCATTAAGAAGAACGAGTCTATTTACCCCTTAAACTTTATTCAAAAAACTGCACTTATGACAAGTCACACCAGCCAGCAGATTCTGTGTCATTTCACACTGCGCTGTGATTGGTTGGTTTGTAGACGCGGGTCAGTAGCAGCAGTCAGATATTTTGCCTCAGGCGTCGGGTCTCACAGTGAGATCAAGGACGCCGTTTTGGATTGACGACCAACGATTTCGCCATGTTTCTCTCACGACTGTCGACCTCAGACAGCCTGAAATCACACAGTGTGAAGGACACTTCAGGGTCACTCTGTAAAATACAACAATACAGATATTGCAACTGTTTGTGTCTGTGTTACACGACTGGTTAAACTGGCAAGTGCCCACTGGTTTTGTCATTTCTTTCACTTATCCTTTGATGAGCCCACTTTCCATCAACTATCTGCTAGGGGTGTGCCCGAATACAAATAGGTAAAGCACAAATAGTGGGTTTTATACGAATATTTGTTTCATACAAATATGTGAAAAGTTATTTGTGGGGGTGTTCCCCAGAGATAAAGCTAAAGTTCTCCCAACAGACTCTCCATAACCTGTTGTTCTCTTCTCCTTTCCACAAAGTTACGCTGTAAAAAATAGGCAATATTTGTTTGTAACACTTTAATTGTAACACTTTTTCTAAAGTTAAAAGTGTCGTAAAAACAAAAACAGGATTTTTAAGCCTCTTCCCACTTTTATTCGAATACAAATACAAATAATTTTGCTGCCTCAACAAATACAGATACAAATACAAATACTGGGATCTCTACTATCTACCTTACTTGATATATTTCTACAATTTTACTTTTTTTTTTACTCTCAAAAACCCCCCAAGAAAAGCCAGATCTTTTGGCGTTTATCTTGTTTGCTAACTTGTTAACATGCTGCATTGCATTCTGGTCTTTTTTTTTTCTGCTACTGTTGGAGCAGAATTATTTACTTACTGTCAGTGTTTTAGATCTCAGACACATTTTCTGCTGTCAGACTTGAGTTGATGCAGCAGCCAATATCTCAGTATGACATCACATTGTCTACATTTTATCAGGTATAAACAGGAGTCGAGTCAGGTTCGTTTATATTTATATAACCAGATATTGGAAAGTTGCCTCAGGTGGTTTTACAACATCCTGCATCCTAGACCCTTCATTCAAATACAGAAAAGCTCCACCTGAAAAACCCTTTAACAAGGAAAAAGAGAAAGAAACTGTTTTTTTTACACAATGTTTTTAGGAGAAAAACAACCACACCAGACAACTAAACTGTCCCAACGGATGGTTTTCTGCTAGACTTTCCTTTTCTTCTTCTTCTGAAGGAATAAAGGCTTAAAAGGAACAGCGTGTAGTCTGATTGGGCAGTTGAAGAGATGGTCAGTTCATCACCATCCAGCATCTTTGATGGAAACGCTAATCAACCAGTAGAAGTGTGTCGTACTACAACAGAAAAAAAAAAAACCTGAATTTGGGCCACAAAAGACACACACACAGGTGTTCCATTATGCATCGGAGGCCTGATCCTCCACCTCTGACAGGGACGCCCGCGGTGAGCTCTAATTCTGGTTGCGTTGCCCGAGGCCTCGTCCTGACATCTCAAACACTAAAAACCCGGAGCCTGGCAGGATTCTCTGGACTCTCTAAGCTCGGCGCTCGCTGATGAATGACAGGGAATTCCTCCCTGTTGGTCAAGGATGAATGCTAAGTTGCAGGTCGACCTTGTACCAAAGTTAATGAGGTTTGGCTGCTGCAATAAGCTGCTGCTGCTGGTTGAGGTGGACTGGCTGGCTAAGACAACGGATAAAAACCCAAAGGAAAGTCTTGACGGGATGGAGAAGAAAGAAGAGAGGAAGTATCTGGAGAGTTAGTCCTCTCTGTGTGTGTGGAGTGTTGTCAATATTTCATCCGAATTTCTAGTTTTGTCATTTCAGAAAAGAACCCGAAACCAACAAAATTTTGCAGCTTCACTGAAGGCAGTTTGAAATGAACTGAGAGAAAAAGATTAATTATAGGAATGAACTAACTGAACAGTTCAATTAGCAGATAAAATATAAAAATGAAAATAACTTTTATTCGAGGATTTTCTCAGCGTTTTTTTGGACATTCAGATATTATTTGAATAACATTTTAGTAGCTAAGAATTTAAAATAGATAAATAAAGTCAAGCTGTGTTTAAAGTCAAATTCAAAAATGTTGCACTTAACTTTAAAAAAAGACTCAAAATGAACATGAAACTCCTGATGGATTCATGCACAAACTACAGTATTTTGACTGATATAATCAATCAGCTCGTCCTGTTTGCGTCCTGCAGTGGCTCTGCCAATGGTGAACGACCTGGAGCTGTTCGACATCACCCACAGCACCATGATGGTCCGCTGGAAGACCGCCGCCGGGGCTTCTGGGTACATGATCCTTTACGCCCCGCTGACGGAGGGAGACCCTGCAGACGAGAAGGAGGTGAGGAGGAATGTGTGTGTGTGTGTGTGTGTGTAAGGAGATAATTCTACATTATGTTTATTATTGGATTGCATTAGATTGCACAGGTGTTCCTAATAAAGCTCTGGGTGAGTCTATGATCCCGCTGCTTCAATAAAAAATTGGACTCAGATTGTTGTATCAACACATCAACACAGCTGATGCTCAGTTCGTCCTTGTAGTCGCCTTTAGAAAACGTCCTCCACTGCTTCCTGACTCACATCACCAAACACACAGACTCTGATTCACATCTCTGTTAAACAGAGAAGTCTAAAACAACAACATGATGTAAACATGCTGACCTACTTCAACCTTCATGTCTGATCATCTTATGACCTTTAATTATTGATGCTGCAACATATCCAGATTTTATAGGAGAGTAACAATCAATCTACTGTAAGTCAAAGAGGCAATTTATATTCTCTCCATCATATGTGATATGTAGTGTGAAATAAATATTTAAAATGCAATAAAACATGTGATGGAGGTCCGTGAAGGAAGGTGTTGATATGAATGGTAATGTCTGTTCTACAGTATTTATTGTATTTCAATTAGAGCCGTCATGTTGAAGGGATTTCCCCTGCGGTGATTCATGGTGGCTCAGCAGCAGCGGTCTGTGTGGTATTAGTGTTTGTTTGTTTGTTTTTAAGACGTATGTTAGTCTGATTATGTGTCAGCTGAGTGGAGCAGCATCACCTGACGAACACGCAAAACACTTTAAATCGTGTTGTAGCAGGAAACAACGTCGGCCTACAGCCGAGTCCCCTTAAAGCTGGAGATGATTGGTGGAAAACGACTTTACCTCGCAGGTTAAATGGCAGCCTGCTCGGCCGCACAGTGACCCGGGAGAGTTTAAACACATAACTGAGACAAAATATTCATACAGATGTGTTTAACTATCAGCACTAACCCTCGGTCAGCTCATCCTGAGCCCGGCTCTGTTATGAGTGCAGTATTGCATATTCGCTGTTGCCGATATTTCATTTTAGAGCTTTTATAATATCGTGCATCCCCTAATTTCAACGCTTCGTTTATTGTTTGACAGATATCTGTAGTCAAGCAACAATAAGAAGGTGCCGTTAGTTTGCTGGTGTTTTCATAAATAATCTCTGTGCAGAATGGAACAAGGAACAAAAAATATGAACATTTGACATCATCAGAAAGTATCAATGCTTTTGGTTTGATGTGCAGAGAAGAGTTAAGAGTCAGTGACTAACTCACAGAGGTCTGGTCTTGTACTGGATGTGGGATCAACTGTACTGGAGCATCTTATTTATCTCAGGAATGTTTCCTTTTTTTGCCCTCTTGTCACTGTTTTTCATTGTTGAGGCATTTGAGTGTCAGAGCTGCACTTTTAAAAGCAAATATCTTTATCTATCTCCTTCTTTGTTGTCTGGAGTTTGCTAATTTTTTGCATTTTTGTGGCCTCACAAGTGACTTTTGACTCACATGAATCACGTAATGTCTCTTTGTAAATGTTTTTAAAGAGTATGACTGTCTGTGCTCTTTTCATGTCGGCACATACCGCTAATTAGGATTCAGCTTAAACGAACGAACCTGCAGAGCGGGCTTTGTGATTTGTGATTGAGTGACTTCAAAGTACGAGTTCTTTTTTCATGTGTGGTGTTTCTGTTATATTATTTCGTTCTCTATCGATCGCATCATCCTTTATACACAGCTCACTGAGGGAGATGAGACGGAGGTGAGAAGATGAAGAGGAAAAATAAAAATGAGAGAGCAGGCAGGGGAATGAATGTTTTGGGGGTATTTCTAAACTCCCCCCCCCAAAAAATAATCTCCTCTTGACATCCAATTAAATAAAACAAGTGAAGTAATATTGCACTCACTATCAGTCAGTATTGCACATGAAACCACAGTGGACTGGGTTTTCTTCCTTATCCTGGTCTGTAAATGTAGACAACTGTGCAATAGATCCATTAAAAAAGTCACACAGGCTCTTTGTTCAGCAGTCGTATGGAAGCTCAGAAGGGACAAAAGAGAGCTGGAGATGTTTGGTTAACGTCTACCTGTGTCCTCGTCTGATGACAGTTTGTTTGGGAGTGTGTTTGAGATGGATTTAACACAGTTGAACTAGGATAACAAATATAGGACGGTAAAATGTGGGTCTCCTAAAACACTCTGTCCATGTTAGACTAGCGACAGAGAAAAGCAGACACTGAAATATATACAAATACTTTATAATATCAGTATATTTGGAAGAAAACTAATTTCATGATACGACGCCAAACATCGCGCCGTTGAATGAGACACAGTAGAGCTAATGCTAATGAGCTAACGAGTGTCTCTGTGATCCTGACACTAACACAAACAAACAACAAGCTTTACAGTATGACGTCGGAGCAGAGATGCGGAGCCACTATTATAACTTACGAGGCCAAATATCGAACTGTAGAATCAGACACAACAGAGCACTGAGGACGCAGCGACCGCCGGAGCTACGTAACAGCGGCAGACGATATACGCGCCGCAGCAGCTGAGGAGGCTGCTGCAGCATCGACTTGGTGCCCGATGCTTCGGTAAACCTGCCTTTGTTTTATGACAGAATATTATATCAGACTTTGCCAACTCTGACACTCTGACAGAACAGCACATCAGCGACTGTGTGACCTGTAACTTATGCAGCCGCATCCAGCTTGAACGCTTTGGGTCTGGCTCCTTGTCGGGGAACTACAGGAATTCAGCCCAGTTTTGACACAATTTTGTCGTTGCTGACAAATTTCCAGAGATTATGAACATTGGGAAAGACATAATGTGTGTGACATAATCAAAGAAACATCTGGGACGCCTCACGACTCCCCGACAGAAAGTCTAGCATGTCAGAATCTTTTCTGTTTTCCTGCCTGGTTTGACGTCTCGTACGACATGTTCCTTAACGTTGACCAATAGGCTCTCTGGCGCCTGAATCAGCCTGTGGAGGAGGCAGAGATGACCTGCTGTCTGAGACACTAAATGCAGCTCAGCTCTTTCTGTGTCAGTGTTTACATATGTGCACCAGAGAGCACTTCAGTTATAGTGATTGTGAAACCACCTAAAATTAAAACATGTCTTTGTATCTTCATTTACTAGAGCGTACATTCCCAAAACCCAATCATTTTCCCTCCACTAGACCTGTTTATATACGGCGAACCTGGTAGCTGCATTTATGTAACGTGTATCTCAAATTCTTTTTGAAGGATAGACGGCTCATACTGTCCTCATAACACCCAGGAACGGATCCACAATCACTTTTTCTTTCTTTTAGAAGCATCACACGTCGCACTTCTGGAGCCATGATCGGCAATTTCTTGACCCTCCTCCCTGTTGACCTATGAACTCGTGATTGATGATTGGTCGGGATCACACTTGTAGCGTCGCCAGTCTCCTGACCAAGACACAGCCAGAATGTTTGACACTATGATGATCTAATCTGACATGGTGACCACTGTGAAAGACCTTCTTTGCCTACGTTTTGTTCCCAAAACAAGCTGAAATGAATACAACAGACTCAAGAGGGTTTTTTTTGATTGTGCAATGCATCATGGTTGTTGTAGGATAAGAGTGTCATGGTGGGAATCTACAACCTTTTTCTCATTTTTCTTTAGTCATAGGACACCAACTTCCAAAATAATAGCACATGTCTACTACGTAGGTGACCTAGTTTTAAGAAATCATCATATTCATAGCGGTGAATTAATTCTTTAAGCAAGGTGAGATGGATGAGGTAGAAGAGGAGAGGTATGAAGGGCACAGCCAGCCGTCTGTATCCCTCTCTTTCCCATTAGACCTCATTACGCCTGCTGTCACATTTCCCTCCAGGCAGAAAGCAATAAAAATAATTTAGGAAGGAATTCAGAATCAGGATGGATGCTTTCCAGTGGCGAGGATAAGCCTGGCTCTGAGGCACTACTGTAGAGCCGCGGCTTGGCTGCCGAGCCGTGCGGGGACTCGTCTGGGCCGAAGCCAGAGTCAAACCCGGTCCGGTCTGACTTAGAGAGGAGCTTTCATCCACACAGGTTCAAAGTAAAAAAAAAAAAAGTCTTTACACAGTGACAGTGGGCAAGAGAGAGAGAGAACAAACACACTGCCAGATATGATCAGCAAGCTGAAAAGACTCATCTCCATAAAAACTGTTTTCATGCTGACAAATTGTAAAAGTGATGTTTTCCTGGTCAGAGAGAAGAACAGAAACATTTCCAACTTTTCTCCAAGAGCATCAAGTCAGAAATGAAGATCTCAGTAGCTAATTTAACTAAGCACAAAGCCATAAAAGCTACTTTAAACCACAAAATAAAAAACTGGATAAAACAGACACGCTGGTAAAAGTTCGGTTAAAGAGATATTTAAAAGATAACGATAAAGACCTAAAAAAGTATCTGATTGTGGTGTAAACACAAAACTGACACCAAATGTTTGGCGGTTAAAGGAGCATAATGATTTATTTATGGATTACAGACACAAAAACAGAATCTAAGGGATAAAATGTTCAAGTGAAAACACTTTCCAACATGTTAAAAGACAAATTAACATAAAGAAGCGTAAGACATTTAGCATAAAACTAACAATAAACGCCTGAAATCCAAAACTATAACATCATAATTTAAATAAAAAGTAATAACTCCCATATCAGGGACAACAAGGACAATTTGATGGCTGAAGTATTTGTTGAAGGACGAGATACTGAACCAGAAACTGATCCTGATGGTTTTTAGTTTTCATTTTTCAGACAGGAGGTTTTGCTCTTCAGCCATCGATATGTAAATATTTAACTGACTCATCCTCAAACTCAATGAAGAAATAATTGCAAAAAAATTTCCTTTTAACTGACTCAGCAAACTGCAACATAACAACAACTCCTAAACAAAAACAGCTCACATGAACATGATGTCAGACTGAATAATGAAATGAAAACACATGAAACAATCGATGTTTCTGCTTTCGGTTCAAGTTCAAGGTCAAGCTGAAGAAGAAACATCTCTTCCTTCGTGTTTTGCTATTTTCTCGCTGTCACATCCCTTCATTCACAACTCTGACGTCACCTGAATTGCCATCGATATTTCCTTGACTGACAGGTTTCTCAGCCAATCAACTAAACTTCCCAAATAAAAGGAAAACAGGCTCCTACCAGAACCTCTACATCTCACTAATTAACACGTTTTTATCTCGTTCACTCACTGTAGCACATTAAACCAGGGCTCTTCTTCACGCTGCAGCCTCTCTCTCTGTGTGTCTTCATCACAGTTATGTATTTAGGTCATTCAGAGACAAGAATCTGTAAAAGTTTACAGCCTGTCGCCCTGCGTCACTCAGCAGCTTTTCCACTGATGGATGAACGTTTGCGGGAAAAGCTCTGACAAAAATCAACAAGTTACCTTTGTTTATGCTAAGCTAATCTGCTCCTGGCTCCAGCTTTATATTAAACTAACAGATATCAGCACATTTCCCCAAAATATCAAACTACTCCTTTAAGATTTTTTTTTTTTTGGGGGGGGGGGGCTTCTGCCTCTCGATGAAGACGAAGACGAGCAGTAAAAACCAAACATCTGGTTTCAAATGAAGGAAGATTTCAGTGACGCCGCAGTCATGTTTTTTGCAGTCTGACTTTAACATTCAGAGCATCGCGGGACGAACTGAAAACCCAGAACTAATGAAAAAAAAAAACCTTTTAGGATGAATTTGACAGGCTTGGCTGAGAAGTCGATATCAGCCCGATACATCCCGTCTGTCATACAGATACAAACACAAGCGTAATAAAAGTCAGAGGGGTGTTTTAGCTCCGCAGCCAAACAGACATCCATGAAAAAACTGATTTATTTATACTCAGAAATTTGGAACACAAATCTAAACACAGATGTTTCGAGGGCAGTTGGAAAACATCATTAAGATCACTGTTGAGCTGTATTCACACCATGATCCAAGATAAGCTCATCTGTTGGACGCTTTTTTTTTTTTTTTTTTAATTTTTAAAGCATTAATTGTGCAAGAAAAGTGAAACAAGGCCAGAAATAGCTGTGGATGAATTAAAAAGAGGAAGTTGCTGATGTGTTTTGGGCTCAATCAGCAGCATGTTTGGACTCCATCCTCTTGATCTCTCTGCTCTAAAGATGTGTACGAAGTATGACTCCTAAAAATTTTGGCAGAACGTCTCACTTCTCTCGGGCTCCGAAATGAAAACAATTTATTTATGGGACGAGCAGACAAGAAGAGCAGATGGACAAACATTTGTCGGAGCTAACCTGTCTGCCAAGTTTTCTTTCTTTCTTTATATATTTACATCCGGTTTGTATTTGGCAGAAGGTGAAAGATGGTAAAGTTTAGGCAGAGTTTATCATCCTGCTGTCTTGTTTGCTGCCTTTTTTTCCTCCATAAAATGTGAGACTGTGATCGGATCTGTAGGTGCTGCTGTAGAAACATTCATTCAGAGGAATCATCTTATGTAATCGCTGCTTGTCCGGACAGGAATGTGGATGGTTGGATGTTAGAAGAAGGTAGATGATAGATAGATAAATGTACAGATGAGATGAGAGACATGAGACAAGATAAGATAAACACTGCTTCATATTTCATGCTCTGTGTGTGTGTGTGTGTGTGTGTGTGTGTGTGTGTGTGTGTGTGTAGGTGAAAGTAGCGGACTCGGTGAACGAGGTGGAGCTGGAGGGATTGACGCCGGCTACAGAATACACAGTAACCGTCTACGCCATGTACGGCGAGGAGGCCAGTGACCCCATGACCAGCCAGCAGACCACATGTAAGTCTCACACACACACACACAATTAATAATAGGTCCAACGACACAAAATATGTTCCATAAAATGAATAATTCCACCCTCAAATGACTAAATTGAGCCCTCTAACTGCTGAATTAATTCCCCCAATTTAACACTGGAGCGGTAGGAGCCGAGGTTACAGATGGCTGCGGGTAATCAGGTCCGTTCTGGGAGGAGCAGCCAGACTGACAGCTGTGTTAAAGTGCGGTAAACAGTTTCAATCTACACACAACCGCACATGTCAGTCCGTCCTGTCAGAAACAGACCCTCAGATCTAACGCAGGTTCTGGGTTGATTCTGGACGGAGACATGCTGTTGTGTTATCTGAACATCCCTTCAATTTATTATAGGAGATAAAGATCATATCACAATAAAAACCTGATGATAATGGTTGGTGGATGTCGTACAGCTCGTTATAACTCAGCTTCACGGTTCAGGAGCTCCTTCAGATGGATGCACAGCGAGTGCAAAGGACGGTTAATTTAATTATAAGGTGAAAAGATTTATCACAGATATTTTCCTGAGGTCTGCTGGTATTACGTCTTTTCTTTAAAAGTTTTCTTTAATTTTGCACTTTAGTTTCTTGGAGAGAAGAAGTTTTATAGCGTAAAATCTCTTTCTATCAAAAGAAGAATCTGTACTTTACACAAAATATTGATTCATCTGTGTAAGTTGATCATTTGACAAATACTGATAGACAGGTACGTGTGTGGGAAAGATACTGAATGTCTCATAATGCAGATTAATAGAGCAGGTTGTAGAAGAAATGATCATGTAGGATGTTTTCCTAACTTCTATCATGAACGATGATCGATGCTATTTCTCATTTATCTGTCAGTTCTCTGCTGGTATCGAGGTTTTTAATTCAGGAAATTTCAGAAACCAGTAAAATCAGCTCCTGTTCGGTACCCTCGCTGTGGTTTCAGTGGTTTCTGTGGTTGCCATGGTCACATGTCGAGTTGCAGCAGCGAGTTAAACCATCATGAACTCAGTTTTTCTCCATTGTACAATCTTAAACCAAGTCCTCAAACAGCCCCTTTGAAGAAGTGAAGACTGGACAAAATGTTCTCTCACTTCAAAATGTCCTGATTTGCATAAAAATGTCTTCACTGTCAAGGTCTGAAACTCAAATTTGTCCTCACAAAGACAGAAGTACGACAACACTCTGACTGACTGACTCACACAGTAAATCTGCATATCACTGTGAAAACGTCAATGAACTTTACTGAATGTTGATGAAATTCAATTTCATTAAATTCCTGACAGATTTTATGACCCTCCGAACTCCGGCCGCCGCCGCTCTCATCTGTGAAAACACTCTGCACACATTTCATTTATCACAAGACGTTTAGATTTAGTCACAGCTGTCTGACGCTGTCAGAAGGAAACCACACATCTACCGAGAGACACACAAGCCGGCTGCAGCAGCTGCAACTAGTTCAAACTTTTACCACTTTTCTCAGTGTTCACTAAGCACAGATTCATGTATCACTAAATGAAAACCAGTTGCACCAAACAAACTGGCTCTTACATAGAGTTGTTGGAGTTGTTGCTAAATACTTACAGCTACTAACTGCAGCTGGAACTGACAAAGCTAACGTTAGCATGCTAGTATCTGAGCAAAGAGTAAAATAGCTAATATGTTATATCGTCAGCTTATTTGACCAGAAACTTTACATTTCACAGAAAAAAAACACAAAATATCTCAAATTATAAAACATTATGACAGAAGTGTTACAATAAATGACCAAATAACAACAGTTAGCGTAGCATAACGGGATATTTCCCTCTAGCTGTAAACTAAATGAATACTGCTAATTCTAAAACACACGTTTCACCTGATATGCAGACAAAAATAAAGCAAAGTCACAACTACTTTCACATTCATTATTATTTTATCTTTTGTCCCTTAAAGCTGATATTTTTGGATGTTATATTACAGTTTGTGATGCTACAGTGACTTCCTGTTTACGTGGTTGGTTGCTTCTTATTGGCCAACGCTACAACTAACAAAAGTGTTTACTAGATAGACGTATAAAGCTTTAATGGTGCAACTTCATCTAATAAACGACCAGCTTACACTAGTTAACCGTCACTAAGCACTTCAGACTTTACACTCAAACTCAGTGATGGATTTATGATGAGCTGATGCAACCCGGCGCAGATGTTTATGAATGAAGAACACTTGTTTTTAAAAAATCTTACAGTGAGGTTTAGGCAGTTTTTGATGAAGAGGGAACCATCTTTTCGTTCCAACCAAACACTACAGCAGCTGATTTCTCTGATTAGCTCTCACTCTGCGCTCCAAGTTTCTTCTAATCAGTGAAATCAGCTGCTGCCGTTTTGTTTACTCGCAGTTTTTGTGGCTCTTCCAGGACAGCTGCAGCGTGTTCGAGTCACATCCCGGCATGTTTTCTGCACCTCGACAAAAAACTGGCACCCGGCGATGCCAGAGTCGCTACATGCAGGAGGCCTCCAGCTTCCCCTTGTAAAGCTATTTTTTGTACCTCGCTTTACTTCTTAAGAGTTCTGAAGACTTGACGAGAGCACCTCCCCCCCCCCCCCCCCCCCTAAATCCCCACCACGCTCACCAATTAACATTTTATGAAGTCTTCTTTAAGGTCTGTGGGGTGCGGCTTTAAGTCAGGGCATGTTTATGTCTTTATGAAGCGTGTAAGGCTTTGAATGCAGGTCAGATAAGGACGCCGGTGGCTGTTAAGAGGAAGACGGTGGTTGTTTATGAGGAGGGGGGGGAAGGGGGTTTGAGGTCTCTCTCAAATTACTTTCCAAATTAAAATAACTTTCACTCATCCATGCAGGCAGAGCTTTATGCCTCCATGGTTTGTGCATACGTTCAGCCTGAGTGAAGTTAATCATTCGTTTGTTAAGTGCGAGAAAACATGAATCTGTTTTTTTTGTTTCTGCTGATTAGTTGCGATCATTTTGCCTGCGGTGAAGATGATGTTTTTTCGCATCCTATTTGGAATCCGGACATGCAGGAAGTGGTTTTTAATGTTTTTTTCATAATCATTCAGACCCCCGTCTCTCTCTCTCTCTCTCTCTTTCTCCCCCCTCATCCCTCGTTTCATCTGATTATTTAACTGTTGTTTGAGAAAAAGAAAGAAGCTTTAATGATCTCTGCGGTAAAAAAAAAAGAGGCCGTCGCAGAAATAAAAGACATCAAAGATAATGCCTCGTCTTCCCGCATCATGTCGGCTCTGATGACTACAAGCGGTTTTACAAGATTAAAAAATTACAGCTCAATGAGGAGAGATGAGTTTGAAGTGTGTAACAAGCATCTTCATAAAGGCTCGTATGAAGATATCAGGATGCTGGTGGAGCAGAGCCAGCAGGTGGTTGATGGGAACCAGAGATGTAATGGTGGTTGATGGGAGGAGGCGGGTCGTGCAGAACGGCATCTAGAGACTGATTGGCTTCACTGCAACCAATACCAAAATATTAGAGACCAATATTTTGAAAAAAATAATAAAAATATTCCCAGAATTCCTCTGTCTAAGTGACTCGGAGAGACTTCCGGTCCTGCTGGGAGAGAGGGAGGACTGCTGTAGACCGGCAGCAAGACCCCCTGACCCACACGGCTAATAATTAATGTTTAATCATCAATAATTCATTTGTTGTAAACCTGCCTTCCATAGCCCCTATTCTTCTCCATGCTCCTCTCTTGTATTGTTTTTATATAGTTTATTCATTTAATTTGTCTGCTATGATTGTATAGTTTGTGTAAATATGCTTTAGCAGTGTTGTATCGTATGCAGCCTTATCAATAAAGCCAATAAAGCCAATAAAGCCAATAAAGCCGTTCAGGTGAGGTCATGATTGTGAATGAAGGGATGTGACGGAGAGAAAACAGCAAAACATTCAGCCGCAGTGGAATAAAAGCAGAAGACAAGAGAAGACTTTAAACAAAAGCAGAAACTTAGATTGTTTCATGTGAGCTGTTTTTGTTTAGGAGTTGTTGTTATGTTGCAGTTTGCTGAGTCAGTCAAAGGGAGATTTTTTTTTTGCAATTATTTCTTTATTGAATTTCAGAATGAATCAGTTAAATATTCACCAGTACAGAGTCTGGAAAGATCATGTTTTTTTTAATCTTGTGTGTGCATGATATTAAAAATATATAATCTGAGAAGACGTCTCACTTAAAAAACAGGATATGAAGCTTTTAGTGGGTCGATTGTTTTATTAACGGTGGAAACGTCTGTCAGAGAAGACGAGATAAATATCACCATGAGATGCATGAAGAGCTTTCACTGCATCGATTCAAACTTTTATTGAAGTATTTAAATGTTGGAGAAATAGAAGCTTTCTCCGAGTAAAACTTCTAAAAATCTTGTGATTGACCATTAAAAGAAGCTTTTTTTACATTTATCTGACATCTGTGTGAATGTGATATTTTTTTTTATACGGATTCATAAATGTGGAAACTTTAGAGACTTACCTATCTCTCTAAACTTTTTAATTTCCCCATCCTGCTCGTTCCTGCGCCGACCTTTCCATGACCCCTAAAGTAGTCGAAGGCAGACTCTGCTTCCCTTCATCTCTCTCTCTCTCTGTCTTTATTCTGACCCTCCGTATAATTGAGGTGAAGCGATGGCGGGATTTTTTTTTTTTGTTAAAAAAAAAAGAAAACATATCAGCGATTCAAAGCAGAATAGTCTCAGAGCCACTGGGAGCGAATCAGATTCTCTGTTTGAATTAAAACCAGAACGAAGGTGAAGAACTCCGCGGCACCTCTGGGGGGCGAGAGACATAGAGGAAGAATGAGAGAGAGAGAGAGAGCCGGCGCGAGGCGAGGGTGTGTGATGTAATAAGGTTTTGTCCACTTTATAATTAAAACAGTGGAGTCTATTTCATGAGTTTGTGAAATCACTTGCGAAATCAAAACGCCTGCTGACCTTTGACCCCTGATAAGCGCAGCTCTGTTGCAGCCGGTGTTTCTGATCTTATCGAGGCTCGACTGTGGTGACGTTATTGTTTCTGCTGCTCATATCGTCAAACGGACAAAGGTTATAGTGTGTAATTTAATTAAGTTCATTAGAGAGCGAGACGCTAATGAAGCTAAATGATCATCGCTGAGGCTGAACACACTGTTTAGGTTTTATTATTATCAGCTTTTCTCTTTTTATTAGCCTGCAAACCTCTGCAAGCAGTGAAGGAACATCTTTTTATTTTCCTTTTATTATTATTATTATTATTCTATTAGTGTGAAATGACAGAACAGCAGGTCAACAGACATCCAACGATATGAAACATACAGTAGAATATAACAGAAGTGTAACTTAGCTGAAGTTGAAGGGATTTGCATAATCGTTAAGAAATAGTCTAAACGAGGAGAGGATAACTAATTAATTAATTAATTAATGGATGAAAATTGGTGCAGAAGCTTTGTCTCTGTTTCTCTGTGGTACGAACCGAACACAGAGCAGCTGGTGAAGGGATTTCCAGGTAGACTGATATAAATACAGTTGTTCTCTGTGTGCTGACGTTTACTTCCTGCCTCATCTCTCCATCTCAGTACCGCTGACCCCGGCGAGGAACCTGCGTTTCTCGGATGTGGACCACAGCTCCGCCCGACTCACCTGGGACTCCCCCTCCAGGAAGGTCATCGGCTACCGCGTGATGTACGTCAAGACCAACGGAGTCCAGACCAACGAGGTGAGAGGACGCGTCTGAAGGACGTGAACATGGAGATTCGTCGTCGTTACTTCTATCAGTGTTGATTAAGTTCAGACACAAAGTTTGATTTAATATTTTTTTATTTTATTTCTGTTTCAAGATAAATCTGAAGGGTCACCAGAGGAATAAAGTTTAGAGATTATTATTTCTGTAATAATTATATTTGTTCAGTTTGTCTAACTTTTTTCCTTGTGAAATATTAGATAATATCACATCTTCAGACATAAAAAAATCCCTAAATAACACAACTCACTGTGGAGTGATAAGCTGTGATGAAGGGACACTAAACTTTTATATATTATGTACATTATTTACCTTTTTGACATGTTCTGTTTTGGTATAGAGAGAGAAGGCTGCACTCTTTAAAAAGCAGACAGTGTTTATTTTCCCAGCTGTCAGCTGATGTCTGTACACACAGCAGCGATGACGTGGTGTCACCAGCGGTGGTCATGAACCCGTAGTGAACCTCGGTCTCACTAACAGATCTGTCTGTCTACAGCTGACATTTACTCAGTGACAAACCGTTCTGTTCACTCTGGTCTGAATCAGACCAGTGGATGAACTGGTAAACTTGTTGTGTTTTTTTCTACTCGGTTCTGTTTCTTTTCTCACAGAAAAGAATTCAAGAAGGCGACGTAATGTTTATATGATCGCAGCTAACTGCCAGAAACTGTTGATGAAAGCAGACTCGGCTACAGGAACAGTTTAACTCAAACTTACAAAGTTCACCTTGAAGTCAGATGAAGGTCGGATCACGTTCCCGCTAATGAATCGCACCGAGACCACTTCCTCTGAAGGATCTCTGTACATCTGAGTTCAGAAACAATTCAGGCTTGAAAACACCTTGAACGTCTAGATTTGTCAACATTTTTTACACCACAACACACACAACACAACACACACACTGGCACCGCACACTTTCCCAGTGATGTGTGTTTTCATTCATTCACCGTTCAACCGAACGTCATCATCAGGACAAACTGTCTAAGTTGTTTAGTTTCATGTTTACAGGTGGACGTCGGCAGCGTGACGACCTGGATGCTAAAAAACCTGACGTCGTTAACGGAGTACACAGTCGGTGTGTTTGCTGTTTACAACGAGGGACAAGCGGAGCCTGTGACTAAAAGCTTCACCACAAGTAGGAACTAACATCAGTATTATTAGTCTGCATTCATTCTAATAACATGCAGAACAAAACATGAACGGCTGTCGTTACCATAACTACAACTGTCTGTGTGTGTGTGTGTGTGTGTGTGTGTGTGTAGAGACCGTCCCAGACCCGTTGGATCTGAGGAGCAGTGACATCACCACAGACAGCTTCCGGGTGTCATGGCAACACCCGGCCTCTGACGTGTTGCTGTACCGACTCACCTGGATGCCAGTCGACGGAGTAGACAGAGAGGAGGTGAACTGACGTACCTCTGATGTAGTAGAATAAATAGTACAACATTAAACTACTGAACAAACCTGAAGGGAATAAAAGCTGCTGCAACATTATTTATTATTCTGACTTTATACTAAACTAACAGTCACATCATACGTCGTCTTTTTGTCTCTTTTATAGATTGTTGATTAAAACTCAGCCGCGTTTTTTATCTCAAATCTGATAAACTTGCATCAGATGATTCAATTAAGATACAGAACGAAGAAGCAGAGGTGAACTTAAAAAAAAGAAAAGAAAGATGAAAGTCGTTTCTGTATCTTCTCGTTATCCCGTCAGCTCAGAGATCATCTCAGAGATGATGATAATCCCCCCAAAAAAAACAAGACGTGTTATCAGTCTCTTCAGCCATTGGCTGATGGTTTATCTGCTGGTTCTTTTTCTCTCTTTATTTTGATCTTTCTGTCTCCTGCTGTGTTGTAACATTAAAAACACACTGTAGGCTTGTTTAACTGCAAATAAATTACAATAAATCTAAAATCAGATGTTTTTTTTCTTTGATGTAGAAGATTAAACTCAAGCTGATAAAGTTTTTTTTAACTAAAATAAGAATGATTCATGTCTTTATTCTCCTGCTGTTTCAGGCTCTGGTGAACGGAAACATAAACACCTACTTGTTAAAAGGACTCAGCCCCGCCAGCGAGTACGAAGTCGTCCTGGCCGCCATCTACAAGAACGAGGTGGAGAGTGACGAGGTCATCCTGGTGGAGACCACCGGTAAATCACATCAATCGTCTTTACATCGTTTCTGAAGATTAAGAGATGAAACGTCGATGAAACTTTCACAACAACAACATCAAAGGATCCTTTAAGTTCTTTATGAAGCTTCTGTGAATGTTTTTTTTTTTTTATCAAGCAGATTAATTAAATTACATTTTGTTTCATTTTCAGTTGATAGAGCAACCACCGTCGCTACGACAACCACCACCACAGCAGGTAAATATTTGTCTCCGGTCGTTTCCTCTCCACCTTCCTCTACCTCTCGTGTTCCAACTCGCCCATCATCCTTCATCCATTATTTCATCCTAATATCCCCCCCCTCCTCCTCCTCCTCCTCCTCCTCCTCCTCCTCCTCCTCCTTTCATTTATAACCTGAGTGGAAAATAATTTGTCGCTGATTAAATCCGTCCAGATTCAGATTGAACAAAAAAATTGTAATTTGTGTGTGTGAATTTAGAGCAGTGAAAATCTATTCCGGTCTTTATGAACACTGACTGTCAGACGTCATCGCAGCCACTTTACATAATTGTGAACCTTCATTAAACACATTTGACAACATGACATTTCTGCATCAGGAAATGAATGACTTCCTGTCGCCTTTTCTTGTAAACAAACAAAAGGTTTGATTCATTTCCTTCCTTATAAAAAACATGTTTTCCAGTTAACAATCTTCTTTTTTTTTATTGCTTTTGTCGGCACGTTGTCAATCAGCAGAATAATGTGACTCAGCGCTGCAACAATCCTCCAAATTAAACCAGCGAATACGACGTTTGACCAGGTGCACTCCTGAGTCAGCAGTAATCTGCATCATTTGACCGTCCGTCTCATTCTGGTGAAATCTCAGGAGCACCTGGAGGGAAGTTTTTCATATTTGGCACAAACGTGCACTTGGACTCAAGAATGAACTGATTAGATTTTGGTGGTTAAAGGTCAAAGGCCAATCATCATCTCCTATCATGGCTACGACTGTGTGTTCTATCAGATAGGGACGCCATGCTGAGGAAATTTTCCCACCAACTAAAAAACTTGTGGTGATATTCATCAATAACGCTCATCTGTAGAGCGCTTACTTTGATCTTTAACGTTAGATTTGTAGTTTAAATCTTCCCCTTATTTAACAGTTAGTGACGGCGGGTTTCAGGCTGCTGCCAGCGGGTTGTCCTCCGTGTACGACGACCGCCGCTTAGAACCAGAACCAGAGCAACTCGCCTGCCATCAGGAGAGCTGCTGACGTCTCACTCTGCTACTGATACTGTCAGTTTATAATTGTAGCGTCCGTCATCCGACTTGATACTTTACAAATTGGAGTTTTTTAATCTGATGAACATGGGCGCTGATACGTGACAATGACATAAATGGGTTTGTTTCTATAGAAGAAAGCAAAGCTACAGTATGTATGTAGAATGACCTTTACTGGCCAAACATGTGAACACATAGAAGGAAAATACATTTAATACCTTTTATTAAATTGACATGGATGTAAACTGAAAGCTGACTGGTTGGCGGAGACAATATTTCTAGTTTTATTCTGTTTAACAGAACAGTAGAAATGATGTCTTATATTTAAATGTATAAACTGTATAAACATGAAACTAATTCAGTGAACATCTGGTACAAGTAGATAAAGATCATATATGTGACGCCGGCGATAAAAACCAGTAAATAAAAATAGTTTTATGACTTTGAAAATACAGCTTCAGAAACATCAGGGATCAAGTTTAGGAAAATACCAGAAAGCAAATATCTGATTACAAGTTTAACTGATGACAGATCAATAAATGAATGAATGACATCTGCATACGATCAGTCTCTTCATTCTGTGACAGTTTTGTGCTTCAGCGAGTTGATATTAACTCTCTCTGATCCTCCAGCTCCTCGTTACGGAGTGAGGAACATGAGGATCGACGATGAAACCACCTTCAGCATGCGGGTGTCGTGGCAGCAGCTCGACTCCTGGAACGTCCGACATTATCGGCTGAGCTACATCAGCGCCAGAGGAGACCGAGCGGAGGAGACGGTGAGACTTTGACTGTTTTCATGTAGAATCAGTTTAATAACAGACGACTGAGGGACGTTTGGACCGTCGTCACATGATCAGCGAGCCGGCTGAACATTTAGGTGGCGATTAGTGACATTTTTTAATTTCGTATTTCTTCCTGATGTGTTTTGCTTTGGTGTTTCTGATCTTCTCCCTCAAGAAATCAGATGTCAACAGTGTAGGTGGTGAGTTTTTTTAATTTGATTTAATGTCTTCACTACATAGCGATAGCAGAGAGATGACAGGAAATGAAGGTGACAAAGATACAATGAAGGTCTCCAGCTGGATCTGAACCAGGAAGTTGCGGTTTATTCGTCTGCTTTTGATGAATTAAATCGATGTTTGTCATTTAATTCGTCATTTACAGGTGCAAGTAGATGGTTTCAAGTCAGATAAACATTTAAATATTTGCATCGCTGAGATTTTAACTGTGTTTACTACATTAGTTCTGGTTGTTACTTCTATTTTAATGTTTTTTAAAGTCTATCTGAAGTCTGGAGAGGTTTGTAACTTGCTCCTTCATGGATGATTGCAGCTGCTGGATTCAAAACGATATAAAATGTCTTTGACTGGTGACTCAGAGTCCAGGCAGAAACAAAATGTGTCAAAAAGAATCAAAACACCGATAGAGACTCTTTAAACCACTTCTGCAGCATAATCCACTTCTCTGCTGCTGGTTTATATGTGTTTACTTTCTCTCCACTTCTGCGTTGTGCCTCTTTATAGCATCGAAGCTCCACCAGAAGAAGCTTCAGTGTGTTTAGTTATTTATTGGTGACAGTTCTGAACATACAGTATGTTTAACAGTGGAGACTTGACACCTTAAAGCAGCTATAAGAGATATTTTTATAATAATAACAGTGTCTGAGCCGACGGTGTGAGATGTGTTGGTCGTGGCTCGTAGTGATGAACATACAGGGAATCATCATCTCGGCTTTACGGAGCTTTATAGTGAGTTTCAGCTCATTGTTTATCTGTCCGGCTGCAACTTTACTGTTCTGCTTCACTCTCAGCGTCTCATAGCGTCGTTTTCAGAGAAAAAGCTGTAAAAAGCCACTGTACACTACCTGTTCAGCACCAAACAGACACAGCTGGTGAACATAGTGGAGCGTTTAGCAGCTAAAGAGACAGATATTATCCCTCAGGAGTTGGTGGAGAACAAAAACAGAGCTAAAAGAGAGTGAATGGGAGGAACAGAAACAGATAGATGTTGATTTAAATAAAGTGTCAATCATCTACAGAGGGAGGGGAGACAAAAGATGGCGGCGTTGAAGTCGATCGCTGGTGTTCAGAGTCGAGTTGAGAGGAAGAGGAGAGAGAGAGGGAGGAAGATTATGATGATGAAAACAGTGGCAGGTCTTCAAAGAGAGAGAGAGAGACAGAGAGAGAGAGAGAGAGAGAGAGACTGGCAAGTCTTCACACTAATGAGCCACAACAGAGAGAGAGAGAGAGAGAGAGAGAGAGAGAGAGAGGTAAAGAGACAGGAAACAGAAACAAACAGTGATGTCATGCGGCTTCTGTTTGGTGGAAACGTGCTGTGTTTGTGTCAGTGTGACTGCTTGCTGTACTCGTGTGTGGACGTGCTTGACAAGTAAACATTAAAATGCTAAATAGATGTTGATATAAATGCCAAAATTAAAGTTGAGATGTCGGCAGTCGGTCCGAGAAATAAAAAGTATCTTTTAAATGTCAGTTATCAAAGCTGTGAATTGAAAAAAAACAACACAACAGTACTATTTTTGCCTCCTTCTTTTTTTTCCCTCATTGTTTCTATATTAACATGTGTGATGATGTTAATATAGTAACTTCCCAGTTATGTATCAAGACTTAAAGTAGCAACAGTTAAAATTTGAGCTGCGAACATTCAAAGATGTTTCTGTTGTGTTAACTTGAGTAATTTAATAGTTTTCTTATCCACATGCAGTTACTATACAATAATAACCATCAGCTATTCCAATAGAAACACACTGATGAAGGTTTCGTCAAACTCAACAAAGCTTTAGAAATTTTACTGAAACTCAATACATTTTACATCTCAGTGAGAAAAACAAATGAAACATTTTATTTCTGCTCATGATCCGAAGACAAATTTATTTTTTTATCTTCATTTGTCTTCTTGTAGTAACTTTTATATGATAATTAAGACGTGCTGGACATCCTTTATTTCTAAAGCTCCAAGAAGTATTCAGATCCTTTACGTAAAGCAGTTATATTCATTAATCTTTATAATAACAACATAGCAACGTGTCAGTGTGTAATGTTTCGGTTGTGGCTTGTAGTGATGAACCTACAGAGAATTATCAGCGACTCTGCAGCTCCTCTCTGCTTTACGGAGCTTTATAGTGAGTTTCAGCTCATTGTTTATCTGTCCGGCTGCAACTTTACTGTTCTGGTTCACTCTCAGCGCTCTCATAGCGCCGTTTTGGGCTTTAAAAAGCCTCTGTACACTACCTGCTCAGCACCAAACGGCAAACAGACACAGTTATCTGTAGACTAGCTGGTGAACATAGTGGAGCATTTAGCAGCTAAAGAGCCAGATATTTCCCTCAGGAGTTGGTGGAGAACAAAAACAGAGCTAAAAGAGAGTGAATATTGGACTCACATTCACCAGGTGGACAGAAACACGACTCCACATGAATGATAATGTTGCTCCGTAACTGCTGGATGTGGAAATAAGCAACTGTTTGCTAACAAGTTCAACATATCAACTTAAAAGGTGATGATGTGTCAGTGTTGTGTTCACTACCTGTTTTCACTGAAAACTATTGGTAAAAAAATGGTTAACACAGTTTAAATACACTGAGGGTCTTGTTACAATGGAGTAAAAAGTGTAAAACTACACAATGACACAAAAAAAGACAGACGTGAAGTGTAACTAACATAGCGACTAGCTGTTATACTATATGACATTATAAGATTATTAATACTGAAGCATCAGTGGGTAAGCATCTTTAAACCGTGTTGTTCCTTACAGACGTATCATATTTACTTGTGTGTGAAATCTTAATCTGAAAAGTAAAAGCTGAATTGTAGTGAAGTATTAAGTAGCATAAAATGGACGCAGTCAAGTAAAACTAAAGTGCAGTGAGGTGTCAGCAGTATGTCAGGTTAGTAAATGTCAAACAATCTCAACAATCATATTTTAGACTCTGAACTCGTCAGGTGTGTATTTATGTGTGTGTGACTTTGTTGGTGTCGCCAACGCCGGAAGCCGCTGCGTCTCCTCGGCCGGAGTCCGGCCGCCGGACCCGCATCAGCCTTTTCATCCTGACAATAAAGAGTCGCCAGCTGCTCGCACCGGCGACTTGTTAAATGAGATCTCTTATCAAAGTGCGAACAGCTGTGGGTTCTGTTTGGCAATCTGGTCAGGTTATGAATCACCAAGTGCTGCACTCAATAGCGACCATTTAGATGTCTATCTGCCGGAGGGAAAAAAACTGGCCGGCTTCCTCTCCTGCTTTGTTCAAAGCAACTTTCACTCTGTGGTTTGTTGCTGCCAAGTGAGGGACAGTAGCCATTACAAAAAGAAAAAATAACTCATTTACATGCAATTGATTTCTGGATGGCAGTTATTATTATCCCAGCTTATCCTCACTGATAGAATCTGATCTGAAATTGCTAATAACGAAGCTGTAGGTGATGTGTTTTCTCTTAGTCGTAACTGAATCATATCAAATTTAATTAAACTGCTGATTTTATGCAGCAGTTTAATGCAGTTCAGCATCATAAAAAAAGAGACAAAATAAATGTGTTGAACATATTAAAACAAAACAATCACAGTGTTTGTCTCTCATCTCTTTGGCTGCGTTCACATTACATCCTGAAGTGGCCCAAATCTATTTTTTGCCTCCAAATGACTCATCAGATTTTTTCACAGAAGTTTGAACAAACCAAATCAGATATTTTCATATCAGATCTGGGCCATGCTTGCATATGTGGATCTGATTCCTATCTGATCTCTGGCCGTGTGACTGCTGTCAGAACAGTCAGATCAGACGGCATGGTGGTGTTTTTTTTTTTAATGTCTCACCTCTCTGCTGTGGTGGAAATCTGAAAATAAAACTGACAAAGACCAAGTTGTCTTTCTGTCTTTGATGTAAAACCTTGCAAGGGATCAGCATACAGTCTAACGCTAACCAAAGATGAGCATAAACTAAATGGTTACATGTTCAAGGTTATACAATATGAGTCTAAGTGTGTTTTTTTTCACTACACTGCGCGTGTCGCCTGTCGTCATCATTCAGTGTCGACACATCACAGCCCGGTAAAAATAACCATGTTCTCAATATCATCATCTGTATTGTCTGCTGACCTCCGCAACCAATAATCCAGGATATGTTCGCTAGCACGAAGCCACGTCATCCATTTCAGTTAAATCTGCGCATGTGTGGCCAGTTCAGGACCTCAACAGTGTTCACACCGGAGCCGGATACAGATCAATTACAAACATGAATGTGAACCAACAACACAAAAACACTGTAAATGAGCATTAAGGCCTGTAATGTGAACGTAGCCTCACATATGATCCACCATGAATGATGAAGCACCTGATTAGGGCTGCAACTAACAATTATTGTCATTATCAATGAATCTGCTGATTATTTTCTCAATCGATTAGTTGTTTGGTCCATAAAATGTCAGAAAATGGTGAAAAATGTCAATAACTGTTTCCCAAAACCAAAGATGCAACTTAAAATGTCTTGATTGTCTCAAACAACAGTCCAACAACCCAAAGATATAATGTTTAATGTCATATAGAACCAAAACCACCAGAAAATATTCACATTTTCTTTAAAAAAAATAACTCAAAACGATTAATTGATTATCAAAATAGTTGGTGATCGATCAACTAACCAGTCAATCAACCAATCATGGCAGCTCTCTACCTGATAGGAGCTGGAGACTCGAACCTGACGCACCAGATGGTTCGTTACACAGAACCGTCTGAGAAGTCGTCCTCAGAAACTGTCTGGAAAATGGCAGGCGGGCGCTTTCAAAAAAAACACACTTGGCAGGTGATTGGATGAACCATCTGTCTGTCGCCGTCTTAGCTTGCGAGGCAGCAGCTGGATGAGCGTCACAAGTGTGTAACTTGAAGCCTGACGAGATGGATTCTCGCGTGTTCTCGCGAATCCAGCTGCCTCCCGAGGTACATCATACTCTCCCTTTTTGGTGCTTTCAGAGGTTTAAATACCTTTGATGTAGTGACTGACCCCCAGTCCTGTCAAATCTGTACCAGTATGTGATGGACAGATGGACACAGCTGGGTCAAATCCTCCTGTCTTGTCTGAGAGAAGATGATTTGAAGTCCTACAGTGTGTTTGTCTAAGACGGTTGATGTTGGAAAGAGTTAATTAAGTAGTTAAGAGGCTCCACAACTTTCACTGTGGAGAGTTTTTTATTTCAGTCTTATTGCTTTTCTAACATTTTCCCTCAGAAGAAGCAATCTGGAGAGTGAGAACTGTTATTGTTGTTGCCAAGTTCACAACAACATTTCACTGTTTTTCATCCCTGAAACTTTGTGCTTCACGTCGACCAGCTGTTCCACATCGTCCCCAGAGACACTTAAAACACATTTATCTGAAAAACCTGCAGTGTTTCCAAATATAAGTTTCCATCACAGCCAAACAACTCCAACAGTCTCTCACATACACGGAGATGCATTTTGGATGTATTGTGTGCAAGTTAATTGGTGTAAATTTAGCAGCACAGTTCTTATATTTAAATTAGTGCCGTCTAGATGATAAAATACTGACTTTGTCCAGCAGTGAGGACAGAATGAAAATGCTTTGGACATCTGAAGTTTCCTTTATACCTGCCCAGCACCAACAGATGGACAAAGTTATTGAGAAGCTGGTGAAGTTAGCGGTACATCTAGCAGCTAAAAAGCTAAAGATATTTCCCTCAGGAGCTGGTGGAGACCAACAATGGAGCTAAAAGGAGAGCGAATATTAGACTTACAGTTATCAGGTGGACATAAACACAACACCAACGGGATTATAATGTTGCTCTATGTCTGCTGGGTGTGTAACTACACAACTGTTTGTTAACAACAGTGTTGACTTCATGCAGTTCACCCATTTTCTCATCTGTTCTCTTTCTGGTTTAGTCTGGGTCCATTCTTCCCAAACAATCACCAGACCAGACGGTTTTATTACTTGTTTTTTTCTGTAATCTCATTTATCAACCTAAGTAAAAACATATTTTATTGATAATATAAGTTGGAATTACACAATAAAAGGCCCATACCATGGAAGACTGTGGGTAATAGTGTAACTGACTTTGCACTCTGTGTTTTTTATGAAAAAAATATGATATAAACATGCACTAACACCCAGACAGTTTCTGTTATGATATCATATTGTTATAGATGCATAATAAAACACAAATACCAACACGTTCTGACCAATCACCATGACTATAACACAAGCAGCTGATCCAGGTTTGCTGTAGAATAAAGTCTCTTGTGTTCTTACGTTCCTGTCTGTCTTTCATAAAAATGGTCAGACATTTGCTAAAATACAGGAGCAAGGAAATGTCAGTGTACACAATGCGACATATCTCCACTACAAAGACAAAATTATGGAGTCACAGCACTTCTTTGTTGATGAAACACAAGCGATATTATATCAGTCTGTATTCTGCCCCCTAGTGGTCACAATTCAAACACTGCAGCTTTAAACAAAACTATTTAAAACACAAACCTGATGTCACTGAGTTCAGAATTCTCAGCTTTCTACAAACTATAAACACAGAAGGTAATGGTTGCATCTATTTAAATGACTCTATCAGTGTTTTACCAGATGTCAGTATCTACACCGAGGCTGCGGGGCGACTCGACTCAGCCTGCAGCCTTCTGTCCACCGACAGCTGTGATACTGAAGCTCTGTTATTTCCCTGCGCTGCGCTTCATTCAGCGTCCAATAAACCAAAGCTGCCGGGCATCAGGAGCAATTCCACTGAGTGTAAACAGAGTTTTTGCTGTTATTGCTCTGCAACAAAACGTTGTACCTGGAGGTGAAAACTTTGTCAAGAGGAAGATTAAAAAGTTTTAAGCATCATGGTTTTCCTTCTGTCACTGATTCTTGTACCTTATATATATATTCAGGCCAAAAATCCAACTCCTGTCTTCAAGTTTTTAATTGTGTTTATTTTTCCTTTCTCCTTCTTTTTCTGATGGTTAAACCAACAGAACATTGATCCTCTCTTTTACATTAGAGGAGATTTTATGTTAAAAAAAAATTAAAAAGTAATGAATGAAAATATCATCATTTATTTATATGGAAATGCCAGATTCCAACATGACGTGTAGGGATACGTGAACAGTATCTGTCATCACAGGTTTAACCATTGTAATGCAAACTTTTGGTTATTTATAATATCTAAAATTCAAGGATTGAAGCTCATTGAAACGAGCAGTCACTGTGAGGTGATGACAGTAAGTTTCATTTAAATGTCTGATATAGACATTTCTATTAGGTTTGAAGGAAAAGGTACAAATTCAAGAGCAGTAAATCATAGGAGCCACTCTGACCTGTTTTGATTTGTGTTTGAAAGTGGAAGTTCATTCTTGACTTTTGGGAACAAAAAGATCTAAGCTCAAAGGTTCACTTACTAGCTTTTCAGAGGTTTCAACCACATCTTTTGGCCTTCTTCAGTGAATGAAGCTGGTTCTCTTGTCACCACAAGTGTGGAACTTCAATCACATGATATGTAGTGGAAACGTACGTGTTCTGTCTGGTGTTACAGGCAGCTAATGTTTGTTTTTGGTGTTGTCGAGGGTCCTTTCACCGATGTAGTGTTTCCTACAGCTGTCAAGTGTGATGTCATGGTGATGTCATACAACACATCTAAGTGTGTTTCCAGGTGTGGGGGAGTCCTGCTGCATACGTGTAAACAGTAGTATGGAGTCTTTCGTGTCTCCAGAGGGAACTGTGTGAAACAGCAAGTGATGTCACTCGAGTCAGCGTTGTTGGTTGAGGCTGAAGACTACAAGTTTGAGAATGAAAAAGGTCTTGGGGGTGAGGAGTTAGAAAGAAGTGAGGTTATCAGACCTCTGTAGCTCCTCATTTCTGCTGGAGGCTAACAGCTCCAGGCTACGTTAGCCACTGCTAGCATAACACACCACAATCTGTAGATAATGTAATGTGGAATAAATAAGACAATATCTCTGGTTCTGCTGCACTGATTTCAATCCTTTTGAGTCCAACAATGTTATTTCAATGCAATCAGTGGAGTATTCCTTTAAGGTGTTGAATGTTAAATATGCAAGGATTGAATTTGTTATACAGTAAGCACTGACCACTTATTACTGAAAGACTCTAGACTTCCAGACAGTCCAGACTTTATTTAACTGGGAGTTGACATGGTCTCATATGTACGTTGGTGGTTTCTTTAAGTCTTCTTCAACACCTGGGTGTATTAAGAAAGCTTAATGTCAGGTTTTTCTTCTCTTCTTGCTCACTAGCGTAGTCACCTTAAATAAACTCCCATCACCTATGTACTCGACTGAGTTTCCCCCATTCAGCTTTGCCTTCGAGCCTTGTGGCTCCGGCGACGTCTCGGATGGATCCAACTTAATATTCTTGGCCTGAACAGACTCTGTCAAAAACTAGATTGGGTTTCTGAATCCTATAAATACTTTATGAAACCATGTTTGCATTTACAAAAAAAAAAAAAAGAAGTGTAGCTGGAGGAAGTTTCCTCCAACAGTGTGGCTTGGTGACAGTTTAGAGACTTGCTGCCTTTTTCATCAGACTGAGCTGAAATTGATTTGTCAAGGCCCACGGTGCTTGTCTGACGTTTTTTTGGGGGGGGGGGGGGGGGTGGAGGGTTTGTGGATGGAGACAGACTAGACTGTACATGGTCAGAATGCAAACTGGACTGACGGACCGACGGACCGACGGACTGACGGACAGGGAGACAAAAGGGCCGGAGAAGAGAGAGACAGAGGAATGAAAAGACTGAGGTTGTCTACATGTACGAGTCAACCTTTGAGAAGATGAAAGATTTCTTGTACCCAGAACAAAACAACCATATCAAAGTTTATCTGGGGGTAGAAACAGGTCATCAGACAGCAAAAGAAACTCCACGAAAACAACCCAACAGTGAAGCGTTTGAAAATGTCTCTGACTGATATTTGAAACTCTGTCAGGAGAAGTTTTGCTGTACAATTTTAACTCTTCCTTTAGTATCTCCGATTGTTCCAACCATCGCGGGCAATGAGCGAATATGAGGAAGTACTTTTATTTGTCAAGTGTTTCACTCACTGAATTAGATGAATCTGGTGAGTTTAAGTAGTTTCTCAATTGAATTTCCAGAAAAATTACAATGTCAAGGTTTATGTTACTATCACGATTCAATTTAAGGGCTGCAACTAGTGATTAATGATCATGATTAAGCAATTCATTTTGCTTTGGTCATCAAAAGTCAGAGTTTCCAAGGTGATGACCTCAAATTTCTTGTTTTTTCTGGCCAATTTCCCAAAACCCCAAAATATTTATTTCACAATGATATAAAACAGAGAAAATCAGCAAATTCTCACATGAAAGAAGCTGGAACTAGAGAATGTTTGTTATTTTTTTGCTTGAAAAGTTACTTAAATGATTAAACGGTTATTAGGAGCAATAGCAATAGTTGCAGATTCATTTCCTGTTGATTGACGAATCGATTTGTGGTAATGTGATGGAAGATCCCACCCCTGGGCTATCAGTGTGAGAGAAAGTATTATTCACAGAGACAAATAGCGAGACATGACAATAGAAATCAATATATATCATTAAAATTCATTAACAGAGGTAGAGAGAGAAACAAAGGTAGACAAGACAACAGAGAAGACATAAATAAAAGAAAGAAGAGAGAGCTGGAAGCAGAGATAAGGAGAGAAGAAGAAGCCTGCAGGGTAAAGGAGCAGATTACCTTTTTCTCCAGCATGTGAAGGGCGTCTCACCTGGACCGATGAGTCATTTAGGGATCAGTTTTAACAAAAGGCCACAGACAAGTGGGGAGGAAACCGGGATACAATTAACCTCCGCAGCTCTTGAAACCTGCAGCAACTCTCCAATAAAAGGCTTTTATACCGCTGGTTTTCAAGTTCATTCATGAATCAGTTCCAAAGAAAATACCGGCATGTAATAAGATAGATATCAAAGAGGAATTCCACCGAAATCTAATTTTGTTCAGATCCTGCAGCGGTGCAGGTTATTCTTAAAAAACTGACAAAACACCAGAAAAAGAACTTCATAAGACTCTTGTTTTATTAAACATCTTAAAAGCAGTGGAAGCCTCTATTCAGTCTACCAGCATGTGTCTGTCCTGCAGAGTTTAGAGCCCAACAGTCAGACTGTCCTGCTGTTACAACATCTGCCATCAGCACATAACTTAACACTGTTTGATCTTCCAGTTTATGTGCACTGTAGCATTAATTAAACTAATGAAATCCAATTTTAAAAAAGGAGACTAGAGACTCTTGCCTATAAAGGGATGGTTTATGTTTCATGTGTTTCATTTTCTTCAATCAGTTTCTGCAAACACTAGTGTCACCACCTACGTGTCCTGCTACACCCTGAAAAAGGGGAAAGATGGTTTAAAATTGATCTGTCATTTGTTTCTGCCTTCAGAGGACAGTGCCGACGGGTCAGAACAGCCTGGTTCTGCAGCCTCTGCTGTCAGATACCGAGTACAAAATCGCCATCACTCCCGTTTACATGGAAGGAGACGGACCGACAGCGGCTCGGATGGGACGAACACGTGAGTCTGATTCAGTTATTAGTTTGTTTGACCGTCTTTTAATTGATTCAGTTGATCAAATTCATTAATTCTGCTCACTTCATTTGTGTCATTCTCACCTGTTTTAAAGTTCTGTCACATTTAAAACTTTGATATAGCTGCAAACGTCTTGATTCTTGTAGATCTGAAGAGTTTTTTTATTGGAGGGAGGACGGGTGGGGTTGAGAGGGGTGACATGAGGTTTGTGGTTGTAGTGAAACTGTTGTTGGTTGCTGTAACTTCAGATATTGCTTACTTACAGATAATGCTTGACTCGCTCCTCTTACAACTAGAAAAAACGCACTCGGATGAAATCAGCACCATGTTTTCAGATGACACCTGTGCAGTCAAGCAGATTTGTAGAAAGCTTGAGCACAGATGGCGTACGATAAAACAAGAGATTTTTAACTTTGCCTGGGTCGAGAGTGCACTTTCAGCTGTTAGGACAGCATGTTTCTCTCACCTGATTAACACTAATAAAAATAATCCTTGGTTTCTGTTTGATACTGTTGCTAAACTCACACAGAACATCCCTGTCAATAACTCCTCAGTCAATGCTGATCATTTCGTGAAATTCTTCACAAATAATATCGACTCAATCAGAGATAAAGTCACTGGTCCACACTCCTCTCAGAATGATGGCTGTGAACTCTCCAATACTTTGATCGATGCAGGCACTGTGACCAACCGCACTCTCTCACAGTTTGAAATGATTTCCCCTGAGGCCTCTACCAGCCTCCAAACCCACAGCCTGTGTATTAGACCCTATACTGTCTAATCTTTTTAAAAAAATGTTTCCTGTTTTTAAATCGTCCTATTCTTGAAATTATCAATAAGTTCCTTTCCATTGGCTCTGTGCCCTCAGAGCCAATCCGCAAATTCTGAACAATTCTAGACCAATTTCCAATCTGCCTTTTTATGAAATTACTTGAAAGGGCCACCACTAATCAACTTACTGCCTACTTATCCAACAACGATCTTTCTTATAAATTTCAGTGTGGCTTTTAGTCATTCCACTGAAACTGCTTTGACCAGATTAGTCAGTGATTTACTAATTACCGTTGATTCTGATTTACCATCACTGTTGCTGCTTCTTGACTTGAGTCCAGCTTTTGACACCATGGACCACAGCGTACTTCTAAGCTGCTTGGAGAAGCATATTGGTATCCAGGAGATGGTGGTTTCATGGTTTCATTCATATTTATCAAATAGAACTTAACATGTAAATTACAACAATACAATCGCTGAATTTTGTGAAGTTTGGTGTACCTCAGGGTTCATTCCTTGGCCCTTTGGTTTTTTCTATTTACATGCTTCCCCTTGGTGACATCATATGCAAATATGATATTAATATTCATTGTTATGCTGATGATACACAGCTATATGTACCTGTACAGCCAAATGACCTTTCTCAACTCCTAAATTTAGAGGTGTGTCTATCAGAAATGTTAGAAAAAAATGGATGAATACAAATTTTTTGCCGTTAAATGCTGATAAAACAAAGTTATTAGCTGTTGGACCAACAAAATATGGGCACTGATGTGTTACTATTGATGGCTTTCAGAAAGCTCGACCAGTAAAAACCTTGGAGTGATTTTTGATTCTCGTTCAGTCCATTATCAAGGCTATTTTCTCGTCTTAGTAATATTGCCAAAATCCAACCTACTCTATCATTGTGTGATGCTGAAACCATAATCCATGGGTTTGTATCTTCCAGGCTTCTTCTTCTCTGGTCTTCCTAGTTGTGCTACTAGAAGTCTTCAGCTTATTCAGAATGCTGCAGCTAGAATCTTGATAAAAACTAGAAAATTTGACCATTTAACACCCAGTCTGACCTCTCTTCACTGGTTACCAGTGCAAGCTAGAGCTGATTTTAAGGTTCTTCTTTTAACTTGTAAGGCCTTTCATGGACTTGCACCACCTTACTGTATTAATCTGTGCTAATTATACCATATACACCAGCATGACCTCTTCGCTCTCTCGATGCTGGTCTCCTGGTCATTCCTTCAGTTAACAAAAAAAGCGGTCGGCTTCAGAGCATTATCTCTTATCTCTGGAATGATCTTCCATTACATGTTAAAGAAGCACATTCAGTTGAAACCTTTAAATCAAGACTGAAAACCTTCCTTTCCTATTCACTGCATTACAGTCTAACCTAGAACTTACTCTGTTCCATCACCTTTTAACATCCCTTTAACATTGATGGTTTTAATTGTCTTATTTTATTTTTTATTATTTTATCTGCTTGCTGTATGTTTTGTCCCATGTATTCTTCTTAATTGTAAAGTGTATCAGGACCATGCTGCAGGCTGATTCTGCACTTTAAATAGAATAGAATATAGATGGATGGATGGATGGATGGATGGATGGATAGATAGATAGATAGATAGATTTTTCACAGTAATTCTACTAAAGTCTCAAAATGTTATTATTAGGATGTTTTTTATTTTAAATTTATGTAGCGTTTTTATTGTCTATGAATATTAGTTCTCTGTTTGTTTATATATGCAACTATTTATTCAGTGGCTCATTCATCCAGTTATTTAGTCCTTCGTGTCTCAGTCCTTCATGACTTTCACCGTACCCTTCTTTAAAAGAAAGCCTGTAAAAAAGGCAGTGAGCTGTCATGAAGGGTAACAGAAGGATGCTAGAATAAACTTGAAAACAACCCATATTTTCAGCTATTTTTGATCAAACATCGTGTTTGTCTGCTGTCTAACTCAAGGAGTCATTTGTTATATTTGGGGCAAATAACCCGGCAAATACAAGCCTGTGATGTTGGAGTGTAGAGATGAGAAGCTGCTGTGATCAGAGTGCTGACCTCCTGACCCTGTAACACGCTCTGACATCTTGGCTCTGTGATCACCAGTAGAGTTGCGCTGTAGTAGACACACATAGCAACGGATTATTGGATTTGTGCTGAGAAACTCTGGAGGGGAAAGGGAGAAATGAGGGGGAAAATGACGGGAAAGATGGATGGAAGGGTGGAACCTTGCTTTGATTTCTATTAAAGAAAACAACAACTGTGAAGCTTGAAATTGAACGCTTGAAATTGCCTCAATAACATATCTTAATAGAAATAAAAAAGTATGACTAGAAAGTATAATGGTAGAAATATTATCTTATTTATGACATTTATTTATTTGTAGTTTTCCTCTCTCACTATCTGGCTTTATTTATTTTTCTTTTGTCAGGTGTTGGTGAGGTTTATCCCTCACCGTTTCAATTTTTATTTAAAAGAAAAAGTCCAGCTTTATGATGATGGAATGAAAGATTTCTTTTATTATAATAAAAAAGCATGAATAGAAAGTGTAATGGTGGAAAAGAGTGATGTAGAGAATGTAGATGGTTTAAAAGAATAAAGACGAACAAATTAACAGTAGATTTAATAAAATCTGAGAGCATCAAACATGAAAAACTGAAGAAAGGAAACAAAACTGAAACAATATTGAGAAAAGAAAGGTGATGTGATTGATATGTTATTTTAAAATGTATATCTTAATAGCAAAAACATTTAGACTGGTTCAAAACTTAATAAAAGTGGGCGTCCTTGTCTCATGTCAGGTTCAGATAACAGCCCAACTCAACAGACGTAGGGTGTCGGGACAGAAAACAGGCATTGGGCACGACAATTGATTGTTTATATCCCCTGTAGTGTAATGGACGACAACCAATGCTGCATCTGGGACGCCTCACGACATCCCAACAAAAAGACTAGTGTGTCAGAATTTTTCTACCTTCTCTCACCGAACTTCCACAACATGTTCTGTCACAAAGAAAGGTGATATGATTGATGATGTGTTATTTTAAAATGTATATCTTTATAGCAAAAACATTTAGACTGGTTCAAAACTTAATAAAAGTTGCTCCAACTGGGCATCCTTATCTTTGCCAGATTCAGATTACACAATATCAGCCTGATAATAACCCAACCTGACAGATGTGGGTCATGGGGACCCAAAACAGGCCTTGAGTGATCATTTAAATCCCGTTTAGTGTAGTGGACGACAACCAATGTCCCTACACAACATCCCAACAAAAAGACTAGCATGTCATGTTTCTACCTTCTCTCACCGAGCACAACAACTTCCACAACGTGTTCTGTAACATTGACCAATGGGTGCACAGAGCGCTCTTCTGCACAAAACTGTAAACATGCCGAAGCCCAAGTGGAACTATGTTGCTCATGCTGTAAGGTGGAACTGTGAAATGAGGAAAGGTTTGTGGCGTCATGGCGACCAGACAGCCGGTATCACATGCACCACTTCAGATGCCATTGCTTGTTTACGTTCTGGAAGTCCGTCCCTGGCACCTCCTTCCGATGACATCACACAGGTCATGAAAGACGGCAAGCTATGATTGGTCGGGTACCAACGTGTAGTCTATCATGTCTCTCAGCCAGATCACGACAAGAATGTGACTCTACAATCGCCTAATTTGACCTCTTATCCCTGTCATTAAAGGTTTTAGGAACTTTACAATTGTATTATCTGAAAGGTTGCTGGTTCAAATCCCCACATCACAATGTGCTGGTTCACACCTGCACACATCAGGTGTTTGAAACCTGAACCTCTGCCGGGCTTCCAACAGGAAGATTTATTTCCTGGTAGAATAAAGAGGAAAGAAACTGTCACTGTCCTAAACCAAACTCTCATCACTCTTCAAACAAACATTGTAATTTAAAAGCAGAAACTTGTTTAGTGATTCATCATCTTTAGGACGTCTCACTGCTCAACAAAATGTTGCAGAACTGTTGCCAGAGGCGGAGTAGAGATGGATTGAGGGGGCGTTTTCCTTCTTGTCACACAAAAAAAAAATGAAAAGGATTCATTTTTATCAGCAAGTATAAACCCCTGGAGAAACAAGAAGCAAAACCTGCTCATCTAAGACATCATTATGATGTTAATTGGCTTAATTAAATAAAATAAACCTTTCTTTAAAAAGTAATGTATGTAAATACAGTTTACAAAAGTGCTATGATGAATGTTTTAGCCCTTAAAACTCTACTGTGGATGATAATCATCCATCTGGGCAACTAAAAAACTAAAAATGTGTGTTTATAGAAAATATAAAGAACAAGTTTGATATAAAACCAACACACTGCAGCTTGTGACCCTTCCATAGACTGTATAAAATATGGACGTAGTTACCGTGACGTCACCCGTTGGTTTCTTAAGAGCGGTTTTGAAGCTCAAAGTGAGCCGCTCCGGCCGTCGCCATCTTGGCAGTGCGTGATGCTGCCTAACTCCCAACCAATCAAAAATGGGCAAAGAGGCGGGCCGAATGGCTGAAACAAGCCACCTAGCGGCTGGCGGACCTGTCACTCAAAGCAGCCATGTCCTTCATTATGCAGAACTTTATGGCTTAATAACATTTAAACGGGTGAATTATAAAAAAATTCACCCCCTGTACAGTTGTCATGAAAGAGGAAATTAGCTACAGAGACCAAAACCGTTGTTTGTACCAGGCTGTAAACATGTTTATTTCTGCTGTAAAGTTGGGCATTTTAACATGGGGGTCTATGGGGATTGACTCACTGTTGGAGCCTCAAGTGGTCGTTCAAGGAACTGCAGTTTTTGGCTTCATTTTACAGCCCCGGAGGTTGCCGCTTGGGCCCTTCAGACGTCTCTGGCATCACTAGTCATCAAAAATATTTTTACATTTTACCGGGGGAAAAAGATAAAAGAAAAATCTAAAAAAAATACTCAGAAATGATCTTTGGACGCTTCATTTCACTATCTTTAGACTTCTGGTTAAATTTTAAAGCAGCCTCTATTAGCTGCTAAACGTATTGAAACACAAGCGTCTTAGTAAAGAAGAAAAGAGATGTTGAGGTGATTTCCTGTGTCTCTCTGCAGAAGAAGAATGAGCTAGTGGTCTGTCTCGATGGCTCAGCGTACAACATCCATTTTCTTTACCGTTGAGCCGAAGACAGAAATAAACGAGGAAGCATCTTCTTCTCCTTTGTTAAATGTGACCGAGCGCTGCCGTGAAAAGCACCGGCAGAGGCTAATGATTTTCTCTGCTGCCAAGTGCATTACAGGAACAAACACTCCACTTCCAGCGAGGAGGAAACGCTAAATTCGAGTCATTCATCTTTCCGCTCCGTCCCATCATGTCCTCCCTGTGCAGCACATTACACACATTAGCAGACGCTAACGACGTTCTCCGCTTCTTTTTTTTTTTTTTTTATAAACGAGGCCTCCGATACCCGGTGATGATGAATGGTTCCTGTTACCGAGTGAGGGATGAGATGATCGCCCTGGGAGGAGCGACAGGGAATGCAGAGATGAAGAGGAGGAGGAGGAGGGGGGGGGAGATGATTGGGTTTTTTAGAGTGAAGATAGATGATGTGACAAAGGGAGCCGGTGTGATCTGGGGGGGATTTGAACCTATGAGGGATGGGGGTGAACACTGAGGGAATGCAGAGAGGATGATTGGGGGGGTTTTTAGCCTCGAACTGAAGACAGATATGTGACATAAGGAGCAGAATAATCTGAGGGTTTGATGGGGTGAACGCTGGGAGGTGAGGGAGGGAATACAGAGCGGGCAGTGAAAGAAAGAAAGAAAGAAAACACATAGACGGTTTGACAGAAAGGTCAAAGTAAACCAAACATTTGAACTATGAGTTGATCGGTGACAGACAGCCGTCAGATATTATCATCGTATAATCCGGAGAGGTGAAGAAATGAGCCGTAAGGTGATGTTTACATGTGAATGAGGAAGATTTTAATAGAGAAGATAAAGATTTCAACCTTTGTCGACTGTGTTAGTCGCTAAAAAAGAAGCTGAAGTGTTTTTTTTAACGCTAGAAGAATGAAGTAAAGTGAAGCTCAATCATGTTCATGTGAAGATACAAAGCGTTATAGCAACGGTAGTGGAATCTAGAGACATTAATTAATTACTTAATTGACTATTTTGATCATAAAATAGTCTGTGAAGAGTAAAAATTACTCAAAGACGAGTGTTGAGTAACGGTTATCTGACAGAGGAGCCAGTAACAAGTTGAGGATTTTAAGCCAGTGTGATGATTTGATACATTTAATTATTAGAAAGCTTTTATAGAAATAGTATTTGTTGTTTTACATGTTTATAACAGTTCATACCAGTTAAGTGGAACCAGATAGAATCAAATATAGTATCACGTTTGTCAGAAATTCACAATATCTACGACTCAGAATCACAAGTCGGAGGCTGACATGGCGTCTCCTAGAAATCACATTTACTGTATATACGACTGAATAATTCTCCCAAATATGATGCACTGTCAAACATATAACTGCCTGGATTATATTCAGAGGCAATGAAGCCCTGTGTTAATATATTATTTACTGTATTAAACCAAGACTATTTGTCTCTAACCTGAACCAGATGAGTCTAAACAGAGCTAACAAAAGGTTTAATATTACTGTAGTTACTGCCTGCAGACACTGTAATAATAATAATAATAATAATAATAATAAGCTTTATTTATAGAGCACCTTTCATGACATAAAATGCAGCTCAAAGTGCTTTACAAAAGAAATATAAAACACACATATATATATACATACATAAATATATACATGTAGTGTAATATTGGAGGAAAAAATAATGAAATATGTTGTGACTAAATATTTTACTCATGCATCTTTCTTGCAACTCGCCAAATAAGTTAATTAACAACAGTTTCTCATTATGTTGAGAGAAATAATGAAGCCAGTTTTTCCTGCTAAACGTCCTGGCTGTAGCAGTTTAGTTGTATATAAACATCATTTCTAGGAGACGAGCTGGTTTCTTCCTTGTAATTATGGTCAGAACGACATGAAAACGTGGCAGAATTCCCGCCATGAATGAGAGACTTTTCGTTGATGCCCACAAACCCCAAAAAACTGCAAACTGAGTTCCTGCAAGAGCTGCTGTAAAAAAAAAAAAAAAAGTTCCCGTCAAAAAAAGTAGCATTAAATCAGCAGTTTCTCATTTCTGTTTAGGCCTGAAGGGTGAAAACATAGAAGGAGAAACGGCAGAAAAAAAGCTCAGAGGGCGATGGCAATTTCGTCAGGACCAGGGAGGGCGTAGCAGAGATAGATAGTATAAGGTGGGGATTTAAACAGACGAGGTGGGGGGGGGGGGGGGGGGGGGGGGGGTGTAGAGCTGAACGTGGAGAGGATGATTGGCTTTTTAATGGTAAACGACAACGGTAGGTGAAGAGGGAAAATGAGCCAGAAGAGCCGGCATAATCTGGAGGTTTCAGCTCGTAAATGGAGGGAAGAGAGAGGAGAGATGGATACTCGGAGTAGAGGGATGATGGAACATGAAGAGAGTGATGATGGGAGGGAGGAAGGGGAGGAGGGGGGTGGGGGGGGTTTAGCATTTTAAATGTGTAGAAGAGAAACCAGGCAGAGGATTTGGGACCTGAAAAGTCTCACGTTTCCACCATTAACTGAAGGGATCTTCACAGGATTTCAATCTATCACGTTTCAGCGGGAACAGTATGGACTACGAATGTATGTGAGCGAACAGATGGATGGAAAAAAAATTTCCTTAAAGAGAGAAGGTCTTACATGTACTATTAATACCGTCCCCGCCATTTAGCTCTGCTTCCTAAAGTTCTGTCCGCTCGGCTGTCGTCCGAGCGATAACTCCTCTGGATTTAATATCTTCCTGACAGACTAATTCAGCCGTTCGCTCTTTTATTCTATTATCAACATTTTATCCTTCTTTGAAACTTCTTCATTATCTTTCTGTCCCTCCGGTTTTCTCTCTGTTTGCTGTTTCATGACAGTTTTGTCTGTATTAAAGCACTTTTTTTAATCATTGTGACATGCAGTGAATTACATTTCTGCTGAAAGTGTCATTTATTTAATTTACTCTATAAATATGTTGTACGTCAGTGTGTCGTTATCTTTATTGTCCTTTAACCAGCTTCTAATTTGCTTCCTGTCGCCTCTTTTGTTCATGATTTTTTTCTCTTTTACTGTGAAATTTCTCCTTCCTTCCTTCCCTTTTCTGTCCCTGGTTCAAGTCTAGACCAGGACCCAAAGCAGCTGATAAAAACTCCATCAGAAGAGACAAATTATTAAAAGAAAACATGTCCTTGTGAATGTACTATTTGAATTATTTTTGCATAGTTTTATTTTGACACAAATTCACTTAAAATATGTATATGTATATATATAACCTCTGTCCTCTTCTTCTTTAGTTCCTCTCTCAGCTCCGAGGAACCTGCGGGTGTCGGAGGAGTGGTACAACCGCTTCAGGATCAGCTGGGACGCTCCACCGTCACCCACCATGGGCTACAGAGTCGTCTACCAGCCTTTATCTGGTAACTCACAATCACACACAACTTTCTATTACTAATATTCCCTCTAATATTGTTCTATATTCCTACCAGTAGAAGGACTAAAAATATAAAGTTTGTCCTGATGGTGCTGCTGCAGGAAAGAGGAAGCGTTCATCATCTGAGGAGCATGAATTATGCTTCTGCAGGCTGCACATTTAAGTTTGTTTTCTACGGTTCAGACACACTGACTGACTGAATCGACCAGACAACTTGCTTTACATGCAGGTCCATGTGACAGCTTGCTGAGATTTGGAGGATAATAATAATAATAATAATAATAATAATAATAATAATAACAATAATCTTTATTTACATAGCACCTTTAAAAAACGCAGTTTACAAAGTGCTTTGACAGACAAAACAAAAGTAGAACAATGCAAAGCAAAGACACAAAAAAACCCAAAACAAACGAACAACTCATTATAGAAAACAGTAATGAAATGATAAAAAGATGAAAAGACAATACGAAGATGTTCGAAAGACGACATTAAATAAAAGCAAGTCTGTAAAAATGGGTTTTAAGAAGTCAGTGATTCTGTGAAGTCACTGAGGATGTGTGCATTGACCCCTCTGTGACCTGAGGGTGGCGCTAGAGGAAGAAAAGGATTTTATCTTTTAGGGATTATGAATATCTGCAAAAAATTTTGAGGAAAAAACGGTTAAATTCAGCAAAAACTCAGTTTAGGATAAGTTGTGCCTCGAACAGCACGTCTGGTTCTGCTCAGTGTAAAGAAATAAATTATATATAAACAAAGAATAGACTGCAGTCACACACATCTGCATGTAAATACACACACACACACACACACACCAGTCAGTAATAATGACATCAACACATACAGTACGGTTTTGTTTTCTATGCTTCTATGTTGGATTTAAAAAGTTAAATAAAAACTAAATGAATAGAAAAGTTCAACAGATCTTTTATCTGATGTAAAGTTGTTATTAATAGATTTTAATGCTAAACTTCAGATTTGCTCTTTTGGACGGTTTATTATTTCCACATCTAATCTCATAAGGAGAAGAAGAACTAACAGATAAACGCATGTTTTCATTTATATTCTGGTGCTTTTACATAACTTTTAACTCTCACACTTCACTTCTGTCACTTTTGCACTTTCCGTCTCCGACTTATTTCTCTCTCCTCTCCTACTTGGTGGAATTGAAGCTAATGATCGTATCTGAACTCGCTCCTCTGTCTCTCTCTGCGCTCCTCGCCTTCACTGACCGTTTGCACCTCCTTGACGTGGCTCCTCAATTATCCCACCTCTCCGCAGCCCCGGGATCAGCTCTGGAGACCTTCGTCGGCGAGGACGTGAACACCATGCTGATCGTCAATCTGCTGAGTGGAACCGAGTACAGCGTCAAGGTCATCGCCTCCTACACCACCGGATCCAGCGAGGCCCTCGCAGGAAGGGCCAAGACCTGTGAGTCACATCTTCGATCTGCTGCCATTAATCAGTAACTATTCACATAAACAAATACAAATATAAGAAGTTAAGACATAAATAATATTTAGAAAACACTCTTGTACAGCTTCCAGCTATGTTAATGCAGATTAATCATCCGTATCTATCAACTCATTCATGGTCTGTATATTGTAGGGATGTGCCCGAATACAAATACGTTATTCAGCAATGCACAAATAGTGGGTTTTATACTAATATTTGTTTTATACAAATATTTAAAAAGTTATTTGTTGGGGGTGTTCCCCAGAGATAAAGCTGAGCTGCTCTCCTTTCAATCCAATATACTTTATTTATTTATATAACACGATTTTAACAAACACAAGGTTTCCAAAGTGCTGCAGCGCAAGATAAAAAACACAATAAATAGCACAACAGAACACAATAAAACGATGAAGGACACAAGAGGATAAAAGTAATAAAATAAGATAAAATAAAATAAAATAGGATAAAAACAAATAAATTAAATAAAATGAAATAAATAAAGTGCACTGCTCACACAAGGTGCAACACGCTACATGGTGTCAGAAGCCAGAGAGAAGAGGTGGGTTTTAAGAAGAGGTTTAAAATGAGACAGTGAGGAGGCCTAATGTCTAATGTGCGGCGGTAATCCGTTCCAGCTGCAACAGTAAATGCTGGTTCACCTCTGAGCTTAAGCCGAACTTTAGGCACCGTCAGGAGCAGCAGGTCAGCTGACCTGAGAGAGCGGCTGCAGCAGCTCAGAGAGGTAAGGTGGGGCCTTTCAACAAAGTTAGGTTGTAAAAAATAGGCAATAAATGAAAAGTGCAAAGCAGTAATCACCTTTGAAGTTCCTCCCCACATGTTACCTGCTGTGCTGTCTCTGTGTTACGGGTGTATAAATAGGTAGAGTCTGTCTGCAATGAGGCGATGAGTAAAGTTTTATCTCAGTAGTCAGCACAGTCCTCTATGATCTGGGAGACTCCAGTTCAAGACCTGGTGTGGGGACGTCGTCCTTCATAAGGTAGTTTATTGATGAACGCTTATTGTAACACTTTAATTTTCTAAAATTAAAAGTGTCATAAAAACAAAAACAGGATTTTTAAGCCTCTTTCCACTTTTATTCGAATACAAATACAGATACAAATACAAATACTGGGATCTCTGCACATCTCTAGTTTGTTGCTAAACAAAAGTTGTTCATGTTGCTTATTTTCTTTCAGGTCACAATGAAGAAATTCAACTCTCAACCTGCACATTTTAGTGTGTCAGTAAACTATAGAAAGTCAAATTTTGACACAAATAGACATTTTTTTCTTGAAGAGATTCAGCAAAACGTTATTTATTAGTTACAGTAATTATATTTATGTGCTTGAGACGTCCACAGCTTTGATTTATCCCAAATCTCATCTGTCCAGTTATGTTTAATCTCATGAATCTACGTCTCAGTTGGAGTTACTGCTGTTTACACGACAGTTTAAAGACTTAAATGCACAAATCATTTATATAAACTGCATCTAACATCACTTATCGTACCTGCAGCCATATCGTTTCTCCTCTTTTTCACACACCTGATCCATTAATTCATTATACATCTTCTCCCAGCTCTACAAACTAATTACAGGATTCAGCCTTGATTCTTTTTTTATTATTATTCTTTAGTAGCTGTAACCAGAACCACTGATTAAAAAGAGCTCGGATGGAGTCTCGGCCTTGTTAGCTTCACAGTCCTGCTTCATTTTTATTCTGCTCTTTTGAGGTTAGTTACTCTATGAAGACGGACTGGATTGTGTTTTCATAGCAGTGGCGTATTTACAGTACGTTACATCATCCCACACAGCGGGTCAGACTCTTTCCTCCAGTGGTTGTTCCCTGACAAAAATCTAAAGTTATAATTTGTGCAGCTACACAGACAGTTTCTTAAAAGTAATACGATTTAAGTCTGGGGGTTCTGAAATATCAAACGTCACTTTCTTGATTCACTTCCTTGAAAGGTTTTGCAGCAGACACACACACACACGTCTTCATTGGCACAATTTTCCCACATTTTAAAGCATTTCCCACGTCAGACCAGTATTTCTCTGCTCTCACACCATGTTCTAGTCAGTGTCTTAATTGTTTGCTTGGCATTTTCCAAACCTGATCATTTATGCACCTTGTTATCAGACTTTTCTGTCTGTTCCCACCGCTTTGAATACAAGTGCATGAAACGATCTCCTCTAATCTAATCAGAGGAGCAGCCGGACACCTGCAGACATCAATACCTTGATAGCCATCTGACACTTTTTAACGGCAACTTCACCTAATTACATCCCAGAGCTGCAATGAACTGTAGATGCAATAGATTTAAGTTATCTCACCGGTGAGATTGTGGATACTTCCCGAGGCTCCTCCGGTGTCGAGTGTCTGGCCCTCGTTCGATCAATCAGTGCTTCTCAAGTACAATCATTGGAGCCTGGATTTCCCTCCCGTGCATAATAATTAAACACTTTACTGAAGGCTGGTCTATTGGTGAAATAGCCCCCTTTTTGAAAGGTCTCTGGTTTGATCTGATCCCCTTTCATCTGTTCTCATTCCTCTCTGTGTAAGAGCTCTCCATACCGGCGTCACCTGAACGCCAGAACATGGAGCTCTAAATGGACGCTTTGAATTGAGACCACCAGCTGCATGACAATTAAACACTTCTTGGTTGATTTGGAGTTTGGAGAGGAGGGGTCGGGTGGGGGGCAAGAAGGGGGGACAAATCCTGATGAAGATGGGGGGGAAAAGAAGAAGAAGAAGAAAAGATGGAGAGATGGGTTGGAATTCAAAAAAAGAGAGAGAAAGATGATTTGAGGCCAGTGGGATCCCAGGAGTGTCTGTCATATTTCTCAGCAGCATGTTAATGAAGCCAACGGACCGATAGAGATGAGCGGACTGATGCCTCAATGTCACATAGCAGCACAAATAATACAGCTGAGGACCAAAGTGAGACATCGCTTTATTTTAGCCTTTGATTTAAGCTATTTTAGCCTTTGGTTTAAGCTATTTTAGCCTTTGGTTTAAGCTATTTTAGCCTTTGGTTTAAGTTATTTTAGCCTTTGGTTTGAGTCATTTTAGCCTTTGGTTTAAGCTATCTTAGCCTTTGGTTTAAGCTATTTTAGCCTTTGGTTTAAGTTATTTTAGCCTTTGTTTTAAGCTATTTTAGCCTTTGGTTTAAGTTATTTTAGCCTTTGGTTTAAGCTATTTTAGCCTTTGGTTTAAGTTATTTTAGCCTTTGGTTTAAGTTATTTTAGCCTTTGGTTTAAGCTGTTTTAGCCTTTGTTTTAAGTTGTTTTAGCCTTTGGTTTAAGTTATTTTAGCCTTTGGTTTAAGCTATTTTAGCCTTTGGTTTACGTTATTTCAGCCTTTGGTTTAAGTTATTTTAGCCTTTGTTTTAAGCTATTTTAGCCTTTGGTTTAAGTTATTTTAGCCTTTGTTTTAAGTTGTTTTAGCCTTTGGTTTAAGTTGTTTTAGCCTTTGGTTTAAGTTGTTTTAGCCTTTGGTTTAAGCTGTTTTAGCCTTTGGTTTAAGCTATTTTAGCCTTTGGTTTGAGTTATTTTAAACTTTGGTTTGAGTCATTTTAGCCTTTGGTTTAAGCTATCTTAGCCTTTGGTTTAAGCTATTTTAGCCTTTGGTTTAAGTTATTTTAGCCTTTGTTTTAAGCTATTTTAGCCTTTGGTTTAAGTTATTTTAGCCTTTGGTTTAAGCTATTTTAGCCTTTGGTTTAAGTTATTTTAGCCTTTGTTTTAAGTTATTTTAGCCTTTGGTTTAAGCTGTTTTAGCCTTTGTTTTAAGTTGTTTTAGCCTTTGGTTTAAGTTATTTTAGCCTTTGGTTTAAGCTATTTTAGCCTTTGGTTTACGTTATTTCAGCCTTTGGTTTAAGTTATTTTAGCCTTTGTTTTAAGCTATTTTAGCCTTTGGTTTAAGTTATTTTAGCCTTTGTTTTAAGTTGTTTTAGCCTTTGGTTTAAGTTGTTTTAGCCTTTGGTTTAAGTTGTTTTAGCCTTTGGTTTAAGTTGTTTTAGCCTTTGGTTTAAGCTGTTTCAGCCTTTGGTTTAAGCTATTTTAGCCTTTGGTTTGAGTTATTTTAAACTTTGGTTTGAGTCATTTTAGCCTTTGGTTTAAGCTATTTTAGCCTTTGGTTTAAGTTATTTTAGCCTTTGTTTTAAGCTATTTTAGCCTTTGGTTTAAGTTATTTTAGCCTTTGGTTTAAGCTATTTTAGCCTTTGGTTTAAGTTATTTTAGCCTTTGGTTTAAGTTATTTTAGCCTTTGGTTTAAGCTGTTTTAGCCTTTGTTTTAAGTTGTTTTAGCCTTTGGTTTAAGTTATTTTAGCCTTTGGTTTAAGCTATTTTAGCCTTTGGTTTACGTTATTTCAGCCTTTGGTTTAAGTTATTTTAGCCTTTGTTTTAAGTTGTTTTAGCCTTTGGTTTAAGTTGTTTTAGCCTTTGGTTTAAGTTGTTTTAGCCTTTGGTTTAAGCTGTTTTAGCCTTTGGTTTAAGCTATTTTAGCCTTTGGTTTGAGTTATTTTAAACTTTGGTTTGAGTCATTTTAGCCTTTGGTTTAAGCTATCTTAGCCTTTGGTTTAAGCTATTTTAGCCTTTGGTTTAAGTTATTTTAGCCTTTGTTTTAAGCTATTTTAGCCTTTGGTTTAAGTTATTTTAGCCTTTGGTTTAAGCTATTTTAGCCTTTGGTTTAAGTTATTTTAGCCTTTGGTTTAAGTTATTTTAGCCTTTGGTTTAAGCTGTTTTAGCCTTTGTTTTAAGTTGTTTTAGCCTTTGGTTTAAGTTATTTTAGCCTTTGGTTTAAGCTATTTTAGCCTTTGGTTTACGTTATTTCAGCCTTTGGTTTAAGTTATTTTAGCCTTTGTTTTAAGCTATTTTAGCCTTTGGTTTAAGTTATTTTAGCCTTTGTTTTAAGTTGTTTTAGCCTTTGGTTTAAGTTGTTTTAGCCTTTGGTTTAAGTTGTTTTAGCCTTTGGTTTAAGTTGTTTTAGCCTTTGGTTTAAGCTGTTTCAGCCTTTGGTTTAAGCTATTTTAGCCTTTGGTTTGAGTTATTTTAAACTTTGGTTTGAGTCATTTTAGCCTTTGGTTTAAGCTATTTTAGCCTTTGGTTTAAGTTATTTTAGCCTTTGTTTTAAGCTATTTTAGCCTTTGGTTTAAGTTATTTTAGCCTTTGGTTTAAGCTATTTTAGCCTTTGGTTTAAGTTATTTTAGCCTTTGGTTTAAGTTATTTTAGCCTTTGGTTTAAGTTGTTTTAGCCTTTGTTTTAAGTTGTTTTAGCCTTTGGTTTAAGTTATTTTAGCCTTTGGTTTAAGCTATTTTAGCCTTTGGTTTACGTTATTTCAGCCTTTGGTTTAAGTTATTTTAGCCTTTGTTTTAAGCTATTTTAGCCTTTGGTTTAAGTTATTTTAGCCTTTGGTTTAAGTTGTTTTAGCCTTTGGTTTAAGTTGTTTTAGCCTTTGGTTTAAGTTGTTTTAGCCTTTGGTTTAAGTTGTTTTAGCCTTTGGTTTAAGTTATTTTAGCCTTTGTTTTAAGCTATTTTAGCCTTTGTTTTAAGTTGTTTTAGCCTTTGGTTTAAGTTGTTTTAGCCTTTGGTTTAAGTTGTTTTAGCCTTTGGTTTAAGTTGTTTTAGCCTTTGGTTTAAGCTGTTTTAGCCTTTGGTTTAAGCTATTTTAGCCTTTGGTTTGAGTTATTTTAAACTTTGGTTTAAGCTATTTTAGCCTTTGGTTTAAGCTGTTTTAGCCTTTGGTTTAAGTTATTTTAGCCTTTGGTTTAAGCTATTTTAGCCTTTGGTTTAAGCTGTTTTAGCCTTTGGTTTAAGTTATTTTAGCCTTTGGTTTAAGCTATTTTAGCCTTTGGTTTAAGCTATTTTAGCCTTTGGTTTAAGTTATTTTAGCCTTTGTTTTAAGTTGTTTTAGCCTTTGGTTTAAGTTGTTTTAGCCTTTGGTTTAAGCTATTTTAGCCTTTGGTTTAAGTTATGTACAATTTAAACAGCCAGTGATGGATGAACATTACTGATGCTTTTTGTTTCTGCTGTAATTGAAAGGATACAAGTCCAGAATGTGAAACTCATTAAGACTTGAACAATAAGTAGAAATGGTTTGGAAAATGTTATTATATCACGATAAACTCCTTGACATGTGTCATCTTATTTTCAACGGGGTCCCAAAACAAACATTCACAAAACAAATGAAAAACAGAACAATACAAAACACAAGACACAATAGTAGATAACACAACAATGAAAAAAAAACTAAAATGAGAAAAATTAGATTACTGTAAACAAAAGCAAAAAGCCTGAAACATAAAAGCCTTTTTCACCAGCTTAGATACAAAAGGGACCTTAAAGAGCTGATTGAGTGTGTTGGTGAGTGATGTGAATCATAAGGAACAAAAAATGTTTTAAACAATAAGGAAAGTTAAAATTGAAGCATTTAACAAATAAACTGGTATCAGTCAGATTAGCTACAGTATAGTTGCACTTTCAACTCTGTGGTCTAGGTTTGGTTAAGTGAAGGCAACTAAAACCATTTCTGTGTCAAAGTTTCATGCTTTGTACAGTCAGGCTTGACGTGTCACATCATGGAGACGACCGTCATCATCTGCACAACCGTAGGAGGTTGCTTGTCAGGAGAATGTAGACGGAGGTCACATTAAGTGTTTGAACAAACAACTGATGATGTCATCTTTGGTGACAGACAGTCAGCAAAATGAAGGCTGTGTTTCCGCCACTTATCTGGATCCAGGTCGCCATGGCAGCAGGCTGAAAAAGGTTTCTCATGCATCTTTTTCCCTTCGTCATGTCCTTCAGCTCTTACTGGATACTGCAGTGTCCACAGGTCAGATGGGATATATATCGATGAGTAATAGTAACAATAATGATAATAAACTTTATTTATAAAGCACCTTTCATACATGAAATGCAGCTCTACTTTACAAAGATTTCATAAAAACTAACTCTTAATGGTTATAAACAAACAATGCAAACAATAAGATGTGTGAAACAACAAGTGAGACTAAACAGTCTGTTTAAAAGCAAGATTAAAAAGATGTATTCAAGGATTACGGGCAGGCTGTTCGACATTTTTGGTCCATAATAAGAGAAGTCTTCCTCCGGCGGGGCCTGGACCACCTCCACAGGGGGTCCAGCAGACATCTGATGTGCCTGAAACACCTCCACTGACTCTCTCAGGGAAAATGGTTCTACTTTTCTTCCGGTTGTCGGAGCTCCTCATCTTATCCGTAGTATTATTATTATTATTCCTGCCCTCTCATTAAATCACATGGTGAGATTTTTTACATAAACATTATGCAGAGATACATTATGCATTTGTACTTAAATCCAAAATAATGCAGATTACATTTTAGGCTCAACTCAAGGAAAATGTTCTGTTTTGTCAGAGTGAAATGTAAAATATACTGTGATGTACGAGGCCATTACTGACTCACAGAAACAGGCATGCTAATATCTGTGAACTCAGAACAAGTGACGCTTTCAAAAGTTGGATGATAAAAGTCCATACATACCATTTGCATAAATAGAGCTTGTGTGTGTGTGTGTGTGGGTTTGTTTGGGTGTCTGTTTTATGAGCCGAACTCTTGGAGCAAAGACAGTGCAGCTATATATTTCTCTCTCTCTGTAAATAACTCCATGAAAAAAAAACACACGCGCGCCGGTGCGTCGGTGTCCTTGAAGCCAACTAGCCGTACGTTTTTTTTTTTAAATCTGTCATCTGTCATTGTTTTTTTTAAATCTCACACTCTCTTGATGCCTTTTATGTCTTATGTAAAGCACTTTGAATTGCCTCGTTGTTGTTGAAATGTGCAATACAAATAAACTCGCCTTGCAAACAGGATGGTGTGTGTGGTTTCTCAGATGAGTTGCAGCTATATATATATATATATATATACATATATACAGTTTTATTATCACACTAGTGTGTAAAGAAGAAACACCACAGTGTATATTTTTAGAGTTTTGAAGATGCCTCAAGTTGCTTTTTTGTCAGAGTTTCAAAGTCAGAATATCTAAATTGTGGAAAAAGGAATAAACATCTCCTGAACATGTCACTTTGTAGCCTTATTTTCCTCAATTAAAGACCAATTATCTTTTAAAATTACCTCTGAAAAACACAGACAGTACTGTATTAGAAGAGGTCAAGTTAGCTGTTGAGACTCGTTTGACGCAAAAACTCACTGTTGAGAGTGAAGAACTGAACTTTTAAGTCTGTTTTTCTTTTTGTAAATGTGTTTTAGTTCATTCTGCTCCGCTCTCTTGTCTTTCTTAGTTTCCCAAAAGGATCTTTCACATAACAGAGCGAGACGATGTACTCAGTTTGTAATACTAAGATTGAAAAGGTGTCCTGTTAAAGATAATAATGGGGCTAAATCAAACTTAAATCACTAAACTCCTCAGTTAGCCAATCAGATAGAACCCTCTAATATTCAGTAATACTTTTATTCTGTAATTACTAACTCACAAATCTAAAGAAGGGTGGTGATCCGATCTAGTTTTAATGGTTTAATGACATCCATATCCATTTAAGTTTTCAATTTCCATCCACAGTAAATCCCACTGAGCTTCTCTCAGAAGTGGAACATCTGGAAATATCCATCTTGTCCTTGTTCTTGATGAGTTTTTACAGTCAAAAACTTTACTTATAACTTCAAAGTCAAGACAAATCTCACATACAGTCATAGGTCACATGTATTTTAATACTATAGTTCACCATCCATACATCAAATAAATGACTCCACTAACAATAATCAGAATAATCATTATAATTCAATCTTAAGCCATATATAAATAAACTAATTCTAACATATAGAGTCTGTCTGTCTCTGCAGTGTACCTGGGGGTGACCAACCTGAGTCCATATCAGGTGAGGATGACCAGTATGTGCGTCCAGTGGCAGCCTCACCGACACGCCAACGCCTACAGAGTGCTCATCGAATCCATGCTCAGTGAGTAACACACAGACTTTACTTCCTCCGCCGCTGCTCACATCATGTTTTTATTTGAGGTTAAGATGAGAAACATTTCAACCGAATGTTCGGTGGATCGGGTTCAGCCTGGGACGATTGTTGCACTACATTTTGATTTCCATCTCATTATTTTTCTCCCTCTGCTCAAAGGCAAAAGCATTTTCAGAACGTTGGATTTAAAACCCAGTAACTAAACTTCCAGCTCCACTCAGAATTGGTATCAGTCAGAGGAACATCAGTGATATATTATCAGTAGTTACATACTGAACCGATAGCTACTTTACAATCTTGTTGTACATGTTTAAAGGTACAATCTTGTGGATTTTGACCCATATTCATATAGAAACATTTCTTTTTTTAAACGTCAGGATCAGTTTGTGTTTGCATTTAAGTGACCAACAATATTTTGGCTCAGTGTCTGTGTGCAGTAAACCAGATCAGAGCTGCAACTAACGATTATTTTCTTGATTAATTAATTAAATCGCTTTGTCTATGTCCAAGGTGACGTCTTTAAATGTTTTGTTTTGTCTGACCAACAGTCCAAAACTCAAAGATATTCAGTTTACTCTCATGTACGACAAAGAACGGCATCACAATCTCACATTTAAACAGCTGAAACCGGAAAATATTTATCGTTTTTACTTGAAATGAAAATAAAATGAATGAAAATGATAATTCGATCATCAGATTAGTTGCCAATTAATTTTCTGCCAATCAACTAATTGATGGATTAATCCCTGCAGCTCTAAACCAGATAGCTTTGGAGTTGTCTCACTCTCTCTGACACTAATATTGATCTTCAGCTCTGAATCTGGGAAACACAGTTAACAAGTGTATTTTCTACAATGTCAGCAATTTCCTTTTAGAAATGTAAGAAATTTTATTTTTTAATCAATTTAGCTGCATCACAAATTTCTCCTTGCGGGATAAAGATCACCTACACCTTTATACAGGGAAATATATATATATATATCTATATATGCAAATACATGGACACACATTTACTCCTCTCCTGCCTCCTCCTCTGTTATCTGCTGGATTTTAAGCCGACAAGGTCATTAAACGTAACTGTGCATCAGTACATCAACGAGAAAGTGGGATACAGAATCCTGTAAGTGCAGCTATGATTCTCCTTCTCAGATTTTCCCATCGAGCTCCTACGCTGCTGCATATTTGTGTTGGCAGGAGGGGAGGGGAGGGGAGGGGGGGGGGGGCTCATACATACTCGCATTCTTTCATTAGTGGGAGTTTCAGTATGCAGCGCAAGAATGCTCAATTCTCTAAATCCCTAAGCAGCCCGAGATGACAAAGATATTGTTGTATCCCATCACAGACGTGGTGACAGTCTTAAAGGTTTAGCTGTGCAATCAGACACTGAGCCGCTCTGTAGACGAGGGAGGCTTACGGACCGCAGTCCGGTTGACATTTACATTTGCTGCCCGAGGTAAAATACAGGAAAAAAGACAAAAAGGTCGATATTATCTGTTGCCAAGTGTGTTGGGATGAGATGTTCTTCTTACAGGAATGACAGTAATTACGTCGTGTTGTGTCTATTCTGAGGAGGAATGCTGTAAAGAGAAGAGAAGAGGGGAAAAAAACACAGAATTAGCTTCTCGAGAGTCCTTTGATGAAGTTTTGGCAGCACCTGCAGCCGACTCTTTGATTCTGAGAAGACTAGTTTCATTGAGTCGATAAAAACAAGTGTTTCTAGTTGAAGTTCACAGTGTGGGTGTGTGTGTGTGTGGGGGGGCGGGGGGGGGTGGTTGGGGGGGGTGTGTGAAAATGAGTCACCACAGACGTACATGACACTCAAACCCAAGTTTCTGAATGTCCATCTACGGCTTAATTGTTTTCCCATTTAAGCTGCGTTAACAGAAGTAATCACTGCCTGGATTATATTCACAGGTAACGTTTTTTTTTAATGAAGCACTGCATTTATTTACACATTGACAGCAGAGACCTGAGTTCACATCCTGAGTCCTGTGTGCACTTTGGTTAAAGTTAGTGAAAGATGGTGATTTCGCTTAAATGCTAATAAAACTTGTTGTGATTCAAGTCACTGCAGACTTTTTCTGTATTAAACCAAGACTACAACCTTTCCCTAACCTTAGCTGAGAGCTGCCAATGTCTGAACATAACCATAAAAAAAAGTTAAATATCGCTGTTGTCACTATGAGCGGATATTGCAATGCAAAATGTGATATTTTAGTGGGGGAAAAAGTGAAATGTGTGGTCACAAAAACAAACATTTTCTCATTACGTTAACAGAAAATGTAATTTGGGTGACTCTCCATTTCCTTAAAAACACATTTTCTGTTGCACTGTAGTTCTGTATAAATGTAATTTCAAGGAGACAAGGTGGCTGTATTTGTCTCTCAGAATGAGAGTCTTATTTAATAAGTATTGTTTGTTGAATGCTTCTGAATTTGAGTTGTTTCTCTCTTCCTGTTCCTGGCAGCAACGCAATTGAGGTGACAAGTTGTTCCTGCTGTACCTTATATGTGACTATAAATATAAAGAAAAACTTGCTAACAGGCAGATGCAACATGACAAGAAGACCCTTAGTTACCCTTAGTTTACAGGGTGACGCCATTGTTTTTGCATGTTTTATCCCATTTAATACAAATCACATATAGTAAACCACCCAAAACATGATTTAGCTTTTCCAGTCAGGTTTCTCGTCTCCCCTCTGTCGTCTGCTGACATCCTGTCAAAAGACCTAAAGTGTGTCTGTGCACTAGACGAGGGTGCAGCTGATGTATGAGTTGGCCTATTGTTAAATATCAGATATCAATCAGTCAGTGTTGATGTGAACTTCTAGCTACAGACTGGAAAATCTGCAGTGGTACTTTCTTTCTTTTCTTGTCACATTCTTACATTCTTCTCTGTCGGTATAAAAGTGCACATTTAATCACGTAAACCTAGAAATGTAGGAAAGATGTTGTTCAACTTCTTTTTTTATAAGTCTGTCCTATAGTCCACCTGCCATTTATAAGCCATTTCAGTTTTTTGTTGCTCTGTGATGATTTCAATACTGTTTCTGTGGCTTTTGCACCCTGACGAGACACATCTCAGGGGTAAAAATGAACTCTTTCCATTTACATTCATTAAATGTACAAAATTCTTTATTTCATATTTCAGCATTTAATATAAACTTCACATTTTGTGCTGCATATTTGAAAGATTTCACCTGTATAAATCTGACTGTAATGGTCGAACCTTTGATAGACTGAAAGGTTGGACAGAAATTGAAGAGCCGCTGCGCAAGATATCTGCTAATCTATCAGTCGTGAAGAAATTATAACCTTTTAAACCTTTAAATTGTGGCTTCAAATTGCCTCCAGACTCTTTGTCATTTGCGTAATGAAATTCTTTTTTTTGTACTCAGCTGTCAAAAATGACTCGGTCACCTCTACAAAACCTTTGCAATTATTAAAGCACTTTCTTCAGTCCTGATTTTCCGCAGCCACCGGGCTCAGCACCAACAGAAATAATTGTATATTTTCCCATTTAGTTGAAACTGATAACAAACTCCAACACACCAAAATAACATCAAACAAAAGATGGTGCAGCCTTGATTCCATTGTACACGTCAACCATTCAGTCACCACCTCAAAAGGTAAGACGGACTTTAAATACAGCCGTCATCCACCAAATAGGAAAGTAATGGCTGTTCATTCATCACCTTTAGGCCTCCAGCAACAACATCGCCATCATTAACGTCACATAAAAGGCACACATTATTGCAGTCCCCAAGTGTTTCTTCAGGGAGCTCTGAGGTATTGGTTCTCTCACCACACAGTTGAGCTAAATGAGGATTTATGTTGGCACAGCTGGTAAATAATTACCAGAAAAATGTGCTCGCTGCAGGAGAAAGAGAGAGAAGTTGTCCAGTTTTTTTTTTTTTAGGAATGGACGGTTGGGAAATAAAGGCAGGGAGGGAAACTCTCTATTCATAAAGAATAGAGAGTGGAGAGGTGGTAAAATTCTACAAAAATTATTGTTAAATTAAATCAGAGTTTATAGAAATCACTTTAAGTGATGGGGGACAAAATCCAAAATGTATTCAAAGGTTTATCTGAAGATAATATTAGCTTTCAGATGTCCAAATTAGTCAAATAAGATTGGATATCTTCCTAAATTAAAGTATGTTTAGTATAAAATCCCTTCTCTGTATTTCCCTGGACAGTGGAAGGACAGTTTAAAAAAAAGAAAAAAGAAATGTGTTATAAACAGGCTGTAAATTTGATTTGACTACAACGAATCGGCTGAAGCTTCATATTAGCCTCAGATAAACTTTTAAATACATTTTTTGCACAGAAGGAGGACTGTGGATTTTGTCCTCCATCACTTCCATTGTAAGGTCATTATGAAGGGATCTTCTAATGGTCAGTATGAACAGGAGGAATGATTACAGCAAGAAAAACATGTTTCACTGTTCATTTGGGCTCCCGACTGTTGTTTTAAGACTCTTTAAAAAAAATAGTTTTTGTTTGGCCAGTTTGTGTCTGTATTGAGTTTCAGGAATCTGATTGCAACTCATCTAACGATCTCCAGCTTTACTGGTTCGTCTGATTGGTCACACAGTCACAGTCACAGTTTGAGCTTTTCAAACCTCCCCAAGTTTACAAATATAGCATCAAAACCATGTGTGCAAATATCATATAACATCGTTGTCAGTTATGTTTCCATCACCAGATTTAAAACTGTGAAACCTCATTTCGATTGTATTACTTTATTTTCTTCTCTACTTTCTTTTCTGTATTTAATATATTTTGTAAAATGAGCTCCTAGGAGGTGAAATGACAGATTTTGCTTTGTCACAGTTTGTGTTAGAAGGATATAAAATTTAATACAAACACAGGACCTGAATATATTCAATAATTAAATGGCTGAATATAAAGTGAATATTCACCTGTGCTGTTTTCTTTTCTGTGCATTCGTAAACAAATGCATTCAGATTTGTACGTACGTGTGCTGTATTTAAACTGGCCTTATATTGACAGTTTTATTATTAGCTTGAACTTAAAATAATTGAAGTGGCACAATACTGCAGCACTTTAACTCATTAAAATGTTCCACCTGCCCTGAGTGATGAAGCTGTCAAAGTGAACTCATGATGTTTAGTGGATAATAAGTTTTTCTCAGAATTATATTTGACATGTTTGCAGCAGACGCCGGCCGCCAGCGCGGAGTGAACAAAAAATACACAAACAAATGTTGATTACTTCAGTAATTGGATTTAGTCCGTCACTCATTCATGACTGTTATGAGTTTAATTTTCATTTAGTTTTATTTAGGCAGCAAATAGAAGTGAAAACAAACCAAGCAGAAACATTCACATAACAAACAAGAAAAGTCAGGAAATGGTTCCAGATTTAATCATAATCATGAGTAACATCCGCATCTGAGATATACGCAGGAGTTTAACAAACACCCGTCAGTCCATCTTTTCAAGAAGGAAGTTTGAGTTCTTAACCAACCCGTCCTCATCATGTCTCGTGTCTCATGCGGACGCACAAGGCATCCTTTGTTGTCTGTATAGTGACACACTGGGCTTTCAACTAAATTCAATGTAGACCCTTCTGCTCCAGTATTACACACTCAGAGCAACTGGTGCAGTCTGGTTAGGTGTAGGCACAAAAACCACTTGGTCAGGGTCAGGGTTAGGGTTAGGGTTAGGGTTAGGGAGAGATCATGGTTTGGGTTAAAAAGATCACTTGAAATGTTGTCATGGCAACAGTAAATGCCATAACAAAAAACTGTCCCGAGTCGAGGTTGGAAACTTGACACTCGTGGTTGGAAGTGAGCGTCCATCCAACTGAAGGAAAATGTCACCTGATATAGGCGTCATTGGTCCGGCGATGGCGTCTAATAATGACTTGAATGGATTTACATTGGAGTTAGTTGAAGGCGCGGTGTGTCTCATACAGACTCTAAAGGATGTCTTGTGCGTGGGTGTCAGACTCCGAGGGCGTGACAAAGCGTCGGTATTTGACGCCCTGGGAATGAGAACAGGCTGACTAACTGAGCACCATTGAGCTTGTTGTGTTAATGAAACGTTTGTGTGCTGAATGACAGATTCAGCAAATACTGCGACCTCTACTGCTCTCTTCGCCCTTTCTTTTTAAAATTCTGAAATTCTGAAACACATCTGTTCTGTGGTGGATGTTTAACACCATTTGCCCTTAGAGACAGAGGTTTGGTCAAAAGGGCTCCAATGAACCAAAACTGAGCAAAAACTACATAATTGAAGGTTGGGTGTCTGAGAGAAAAGTTGCACTTTTTACATTTGCAAAATATCTGTTGTGAGGTGACATGTATGTAATTCTCTAAATTGAAAAAAAAACAACAAAAAAACATCTTAATTCACTGGAGAATCTTTGTTCTCTGGCTCTCCTCCAAAAAATGTACATACAGTTCAGCCTGAAGGAAAGTACAATAATAATGATGCAGTTTTAGTTTAGATCAGGAGATCTACATCAGGAGTCACAGGTACATTACCTGTGACCTACTCATTACCTAGTGAGTAGCTGGTTGTGAGGCTCAGATAGTTTTGCTTTTAAAGTCCAACTGAAATTCAAACTGCCTTTTCTTGTCTACTACAGCAACATATCTGCTCTGTGAATCAATTAATGAAAATAATCAATAAATTGAGAAAAAATCTGAAACAAAAAGGGAGAAATTTACATTTTAAACTCTTTTGTTTCATGACTACATAACTGAAGTCCTTATTTCAATACATGAAAATTAATCTTGAATAAGGTTTTGTTCTATGATTGGCAGAGCAAACGGTCACACTAAGCCTGATCGCATCCTGATACACAACACAAGAGCCACAGACTGAACAACAACCCACATTAGCTTCCTGCTAAAGTCTCCTTCTTATCTAACTTACATGAACACACGTCTTGTCCTGCACTTTAGCTTGTTCAACGAGCCACCAAACAATCATTCACTGGGCAAAAGTGCACCAGTTAACAGCTAGATAGCTAATTAGCTGCTCAGCTGCAGCATGTAAACATACCTGCAGATGTCACTTCATACCTGACAGATGCTGGTTTGGCTGTTGCTCTTCAAAATCTCTGTTAGCGACACGCTGTCTGTCCGATGACTTGTAGCTACAGCAGTTTGTTTACTTTGTCTCTGTTCTGTGCCAGCTGCTGTCAATCAAACACAGTCACCGACACACCCCCGCAGCTGCTGTCAATCAAACACAGTCACCGACACACCCCCACAGCTGCTGTCAATCAAACAGTCACTGACATGCCCTCACAGCTGCTGTCAATCAAACACAGTCACCGACACACCCTCGCAGCTGCTGTCAATCAAACACAGTCACCGACACGCCCCCGAAGCTGCTGTCAATCAAACACAGTCACCGACACACCCCCACAGCTGCTGTCAATCAAACAGTCACTGACATGCCCTCACAGCTGCTGTCAATCAAACACAGTCACCGACACACCCTCGCAGCTGCTGTCAATCAAACACAGTCACCGACACACCCCCGAAGCTGCTGTCAATCAAACACAGTCACCGACACGCCCCTGCAGCTGCTGTCAATCAAACAGTCACTGACATGCCCTCGCAGCTGCTGTCAATCAAACACAGTCACCGACACACCCCCGCAGCTGCTGTCAATCAAACACAGTCACCGACACACCCCCACAGCTGCTGTCAATCAAACAGTCACTGACATGCCCTCACAGCTGCTGTCAATCAAACACAGTCACCGACACACCCTCGCAGCTGCTGTCAATCAAACACAGTCACCGACACACCCCCGAAGCTGCTGTCAATCAAACAGTCACTGACATGCCCTCGCAGCTGCTGTCAATCAAACACAGTCACCGACACACCCTCGCAGCTGCTGTCAATCAAACACAGTCACCGACACGCCCCCGCAGCTGCTGTCAATCAAACACAGTCACCGACACGCCCCCGCAGCTGCTGTCAATCAAACACAGACACCGACAAGCCCCCACAGCTGCTTCTAGTAATTCTAGTAATGTAACACTATTAACAACACATTTACAAAACATGTTGACCTTATTTTCGGCTGAACGTAGGGATGATTAAATACAGAATCACTGAACAAATGGAGGCCATTCCAGTGTGATAACGTAATAATTGTTGTGTTTTCACTGCAGATGGTCAGAAGCAGGAGACGAAGCTCAGCGGAGGAGCCAACAGACACTGTTTCAACAGCCTGAAGGCCAACACGCAGTATAAGATCAGTGTTTACGCAGAGCTGCAGGACGGAACGCAAGGACCTGCAGTCACTGCGTACGAGAAGACATGTGAGTACAAACACACACGTGAAACACCGAACAACTGCACAGTTTCACAGAAACACAGAAGTGTTTGTGTCATTTGGCCACTTTGGTGTGATTTTTTTATTTTTCCTGTGTAAAAATCTGCAGCTTCTCAGTTCATTAATTATTTTCTGGGCTGAATAAAATTAAAAATGCATGTCAGATGTTCTCAGCTGTAAAAAGACCTATGCTGAGATCAGCTTTCACCACAAGATTTAAGCTCAGATACAAACATTTGTTTAGTATTGATTCAACCTGCTCCTGATAAGAGCTGCAACATGAAATTAATTGGCATCTACTTTGATCATCATCATCATTTTCATCATTTTTCATGAAAAAATGCCAAACATCTTCCCGGTTCCAGCTTCTCATATGTGACGATTTGCTGTTTTTCTTTGTCATACATGACAGCGAATTGAATATCTGAAGGTTTTAGACTGTTAGTCAAACAAAAAAAGGAAATTAAAGACATCACAACGGCCTCTAAGACATTGTGAATGCATTTATTTCACTATTTCTTAACATTTCATAGGAAAAACAGTCGGCAGAGTCGCTGCAGCCGAAGTCCTGACCAATCAGCAAAATCACTATTTATTATCTTGATGTTTTAGACAAAAAATAAGTTTAGTTTGCAGAGAATATGACCTGGTTTTACAGATTAAAAAGAAAGTCCAAAGTTTCAAGTCTTTCAAGTCGGGTTTTTGGTTCATGTTGACGTCTGAGTAAAGGAGCAGCCTACTTATCCAGACTAGGTGAATTACAGGATTAGTTTAAGGATTATGTTATACTAAACAACTCACACGTCACACTGTAGACGTTTTACAACGGATATACTGAATACGGCTTTTTGACTTTCAGTTTTTTGCACACACACACACACACACATAGCCGAGGCTCGTGTGAGGCTGTAACACACAAACACACACACACACACATCCAGAAGGACTTTTCCTCCTCCGTACGATGTGTCAAACACCCATTTAAATGCGCCCATGCATGTGTCATGATAACAATAAAACAGAAACACACACTCGTACACAAACCGCTGTCAGCTGTCATTGTGTACAAAAGAAGAAGCCCACTACAAGCCGGGAAGACGATCACGTCATTTTCAACATAAAACCTCTTTTATCCTCATGGGAGCGATGAAAGCTGAGTCCTCTTCCTTCCTTTCAGAAGGAGCCGTTTGTTCTGCGCCGGCGGCCCCGAACACTAATCAAGTCCCACTGTCTGGAGACAAGAAGGGGAGGGGAGTGTTGGGGGTGGGTGGGCAGCTTTTATTTTTATTTTCAGTGATCACCATGTGCAGTGAAATCCTGTGTTAACAGAAAAACTTTTTTTTTTGTAGTTTCAGCCATTGTTCCTGTTGATTATGTCGACGCTTTACTCACCAGATTTACTGCAGAAATAAGAAGTTTAACCCAATTATCTGAACGTCTTACTTGGGAGTTGAAGCGTCAACACACTTGCAGTTTAAAGAGGACATGTTCTGCACATTTCTAAGTCTATATTTTTAATCTGGGACTCTACTGGAATATCTTTAATTTCCAAGGGGCGCAGACTAGAAAATCATAATATGCAGCCATCTTTTTCTTTTCATAAATTCATCACATGCAGGTAAATTAAGTAACTACAAGTTTCATCTTTTTTAAAGGATAAAACCGGCCGTTTTGCATGTTGTAATCAATTCACTACAGATTATTATTACTGGTTGCCTTTTTAAAAGAAATCATAATGTGAGTTTAATAGATTTGTAGTGTTTTGTGCTTCACACAAACCATTAAACAATAAGAAAACAATACACACCAAAGGCACGAGGAGGCGCTGGGGATGAAATCAAAGGCCCTGTTTACACCTGGTATTAACATGTGTCTCCATAAGCGACCACATGTGATCCGATCTCACTTCCCTGCTCTATATGCAAATAAACACGGACATCATTTCCGTTTTCAAAGACCAGACAAGACAGAGACACTGTGCGCATTTACACACAAGACACAGCAGCATAACTTCATTGATTATTTAAATCTCCGACACGCCAACAGCATCGGTCAGGATCTGATGTTAATTAATGTTCTTTTGCACGTCCAAAGCAGCCGTCCTGATAAATCCTGAGCTCCATTATGTCGAGCAGCAGAGCAAAACTAAAAACTGTAGTTATCAATTTGACAGGACAGAGGAAACTATCCAGCTACGTTTAGCTTCTGAAATATTTTTTTAGACAGACAAGTGAAAAATGAATGATTTAATTTCTAACCGGTCAGGGAAACGGGAAAAACAGCAAAACATGGGAGGTGGATTACGTTTTTAATTCACATGAAAAACTAAATTATTTGTTTATCCTGTCATCAAACCAGTTGAACAGCTTTGGACGGAGGGTTCTGTGTCTAGTCTGCCGGAAAATAGAGGATGTCAGCTGAGTAGGCGGTCCTTCAATGTGGTCCAGGATGCATTGCATTTACATTACTAAAAGAATGTGGCCACATGCGGCCCAGACCACCTCCGAATGTGGTCTGAGTGATCGGATCTCAGTCTGTCCTCAATGTGTCTTGGGTGCGTTTACACCTGTATTTACAGCTGATCCGATCACCTGAGACGGATGTTAATAGCAGGTGTAAACAAGGCCAAAAAAAAGAGTCTTAAACATAGACAGATTTGAGCAGTTATGACTGTTTGTATTGCTGTTTTTTTATTGTATTTGAAGGCGTCGATTGATTGTTCAAGCCTCCACTTCTCTGCCAGGCATTTATAATGAAACGTTGACAAAAATCATAGCAGGAATAATGTTTCCTGAGATGGATTACCTTTCAGGAGCAAGAAAAGAGCCCTCCTTCTCCAGAGCAGGTATTTGTTTGCTTGAAGCTGCTCCCCTCTGCTCTGTCGCTCTGTAGAGAGCCTCCACAGTGATTTATAGCTTTGTTTTGATGTAAATGAAAGCCTGAGCCTTTCCTCCAAATGACTATTCCCATCGCCGCAGGCAGCCGCTGCCGAACACTCTCCACCCGCCATCACAAGTAATTCACAGTAATGCAGCCTCAGGTAGCTGATTTACTGCCTAAACAGCTCCGAGTAAATAAACTGTGTGTGTATGTTGTGTGAGTTTTTAGGGGGGGGGGGCAGCTGGTTTATCTGGTTTATCCTCCCGCCCCCCACACACACACACACACACACACACACAGATTAAAGGTGAGATGCTGAAAGCAGAGACAGTTGGAGTTTGATTGAGTCTGCAGCTGATGCTGTAATCAATCCACCAAATTATACAGGAGCTGAAATCACAGGTCTGCATGTTGTTATTTTACACATTCCGTATGTTACATGTGACTGTCTGAGGATCCTCTGTGTTTTTTTTTAGTGGGGGGGTTTAATTCTGGGGTCATATCGTATGTGGTGATAGTTTAACGATGAATGCATCGTCATAATTGCAGGTTTTTATACATTTATGTGTGTCTTATGTCTCTCTATATGCAGTACCCGTCCCAACCCTGCCGCCGACCCTCCCTCCGACCACCACCCCGCTACCCACAATCCCCGCTGCCATGGAAGGTAAGAGCTGATTTTATATTATTAGTCGTAGTTATATTAGTTTAAATGATCTGATTATTTCAGTTTTAATTGGGATACAATTAACACATTTCTATCATGTTTATTTAGCTTTTGGCTGCCAGCAAATATAAACCCGCTGCAACTTTACTGTTCTGGTTCACTGTCACAGCACTCATAGCATCGTTTTTACTCCTGTTTAAAGGTTTAAGGCATCAAAACTAAAGTGCTTTCAGAAATAATGCCATGAATAGTTTTTATTTATCAGTTAACTTCATAAAAAGTTCAATAAACAGAAGAAACCTGAAGTAAATCACAGTTTTTTTAAGGAACTCAGCAGGTCGGTCGTCCCTGCGTCTCGGAGAAGTCGCCGCAGTTCTTCTTCCGTCTCTTCACGTTAATCCCAGACTGACTCCATGATGTTGAGATCAGACACCATCTGTTACAGGACTCCTTGTTCTTTATCTGGATGGATATTCGGAGTCGTTGTCATGCTGCAGATGGATAAGAACTTGAACATCTAAAGTGCTTGAAACCTTTTGTGCAGTACTTGTATCTACAGCGACTAAGTTTAGTTCACTGTCCGCCCACATTTCATCTCATATAAATCATAATGTGACATGTTGAGTCTGAGGTGTGTGTGTGTGTGTGTGTGTGTGTGTGTGAGGAAAACAGTATAAACCAAGTAAATAAGCTTTAACTGCCTCCCACACGGCGACACACACACACACACACACACACACACACAGAGACCTTTGAATCCTGAACAGGTTCTATATATGGTGATGAAGTGAGCGATAATTTCCTGTTCCAATTCTTACACGTTTAAGTACGAACACATAATTATAAAGATAGAACTTAAATACAAGATAAAAAAGGGTAATTTAAAATAAATTGTGTGTTTTGGACGCTTGCAGCAGTTTTCCATCTCCTGAAACATGTAATTCACATTCTTCATGTCTGTCACTCCTGCATCAACCGTTTCATTTTCAAAACGTATCTGTTCGTATCTGTGAGGGGAGAAAAGTCTCTGTTAAAGGACCAGTGTGTCAGATTTAAGGGGATCTACTGGCAGAAATGGAATATAACATTCATGAGTATGTTTTAATTAGCGTATAATCATCTGAAAATAAGAATTGTTGTGTTTTCGTTACCTTAGAATGAGCCTTTACATCTACAGAGGGAGCAGGTCCTCTTCCACAAGGCCCGCCATGTTGCACCGCCATGTTTCTACAGTAGCCCAGAACAGACAAACCAAACACTGACTCTAGAGGAGGTCTTTCATGTTTTTTGCAAGAGTTTCGCAGCCGCCGTAGGATCTCCTGAGGGGAGGGGTATTCATTGACTGTGAAAAATATGGACGTAGTCACCGTGACGTCACCCATTGGTTTGCGCCAAACTGCCATTTTGAAGCCTCGAGTGTAGCGATTTGACTGTCGCCATCTTGGATTAGGCTGCCGCCATGTTTGACTTTTGAAGCCAGAAATAACCATATTTTGACGAGAGGGTGGAGCTGACCATAGCGCTAGCTGCTAGCTTGGTTAGCACAGTGCATTTACAATCTATGGTTAACAGTGATAATGCTAATGCTAATTTTCGCTAGCAGAAAACAGGCCTAAAACCGTTAAAATGTACTCACTGGAAAAACTGATCATGCGACTCACTGATGGGTCCTTTATTAAAACCAAACGCTGAACAAGACTTTTTTTTGGCAACCACGATGTTACAATTAACTTAAGTGAACTGAAGACATGCTGTGAAATAGCAGCAGCTACATCTGTACGCAATGGTTACATTATGTAAGCAACGTTGTCGCCGTGGTAGCAACTTGTCAATCACAATGTAGCCACACTCTAAAGCATACGCTGCTTTATCATCTATTTGACTCTAAATGGGACCATAATTTACAAAATGAACATCATGCTGTATTGAAGAAGACTTGAAACTAGCGATTGAGACCATAAACTCATTAGGAAACAGTTTACTGAGGTAATAAATCAAAAGAGAAGTAGGGTCATTTTCTCATAGACTTCCATACAATCAGACTTCTTTTTGCAGCCAGTGGAGTCGCCCCCTGATGGCCATTAGAGAGAATGCAGGTTTTTTGGCACTTCTGCATTGGCTTCATTGGGAGTATTCAGTTGGTTGCAATCTGCAGCCTCACCACTAGATGCCACTGAATCTTACACACTGGTCCTTTAATGAGATACATGTTGGATTTTGGTGTTTGTAATCAGCGTGTGAGAGAGAGAGTCTTTTATTTCCAAGTTATAGTAAATCAAAGACTTTGTGTTCATGAGACACTTTGGTTTAGTGGATGAGAGTGGAGCTGCCAGATAAACAGAACCAGAGAGACACAGAGCGCCTGCGGCCATACACAGTTACTTTCATAGCTTATTATATTATCATGCTTTCTGTTGGCCTGAGATACAGGCATGTACACAATTAAAATAATACACACAGTGGTGAATACAAATTAGACATATTGTTCCAAAACATTTTTTATCTTGAGGCGTTTTCTTATTTTCAATTAAACTTTTCATGTTTCATTGAAAATAGGCAGGTCTGCTTTTAATTATGCCTCAGTTTTCTACTATGTACTTATACTCTAGTATGCAATAAGTAACAAAATGCAAGAATATTTTCATATTAAATCTCTGGACTGGAGTTTTCCAAGTTGGATTTAACAAAATCTCTTAATTGTCCAAACTGGTTGTAAATCACTTGATGAACGTCACCTGTTCATGAGATGAATGTTACTGAGATTTCATCATCAGCATCATCAACGCATCTAAAATGTCCATATAAGGCGAACTGTTCTGTTCTGTTAGTGGACGAGTTTCATTCACAAAAATGTTATTATATTATATTATAAATATTGTATTGAGAAGTGTTCCTAATATTTTGTTCACCCCATTAACATACATGAGGGTGGACAAAATATTAGGAACACTTTTCAACATATTTCACTCCAGATCACCATCACATACTACTGTTGTGTCAGTTCCGCTGGGTCTCTGTTGAAAAAAGTCAAGGCCAAACTTCTCTTTGTTGTTCAAAAATCAGGAGTCAGTCAGGCAATAAAGGAGAGCAATACAGTGTTCATAATAGACCACCCCGTTGCTCTGAGTTTGGCAACTCAGGGCGTTGTCTTATATACCCTAGGGTCGGCATCCTCCTCGTACTTGGCCAACCACACCAATATTATTTTTTTTACGTCACCTGCTGTTCTCCCAAAATCTCTGAAATAGGTTTTTGCCCGAGCTGGTCATATCTGGCATGACCACTTCCATCCAGTTATGCTCTTTTATTTTATGTAACTGCTAAGGATCATATCATACCGTTATTGTCAGAGCTCCCCCTGACTCTCCCTCCACTGCCATACTTCCCTCCTCACACCTCCCTCCTTTCCCACAGCCACTCTTTTTTTTTGAAACACTAAGTTTGATACAAACACATTTAAAGTGAAGTTTAACACAAACATACCCTCCAGTTTATCCAGTGCATTAAGTGAGATTCTTTTAACATTTTTTTGTGCCCTTTCATTGATTATATGTGGTCTGTGAGGTTATATATTCATTATAATGACAATTCAACACACTACTACTTATTACTTATGATACTTGTCATAATCATTCTGCACCATCAGGTTCTTTTCCGTTTAGCAACTCATGAGTCTTTATAAAATTACACCACACTTCGACCTCAATAATCAAACTTCATAAAAGTAGAATTAAAGGCTGTTTTAGATCCTAATAAAATACTCAGTCAGTGTTTATATCATGTAGATACAAGCTGAGAAAACCAACTGAAGGTGTTGATGTGAGTCTGTCAAGCAGAATCTTATTTATTTATGTGGATCATAAACATTTTCTAAAAAAGGTTTTAAAGCTGTGAATTATTAATATATTCAGTGATTTACAGGAATACACAAAAACGAGTTATAAAGGTATGAAAGGATTTTAAAAAACACTTTACATGTAAATAGATTGTATTATAGTTTTATTTCTTACATTTGTCTGCTGTAAACTGTCTTTTTTACAACTTTGAACTGTTGTATAATGATATTTTCAGTGATTATCACCAAAGATTTGTACATTTTCATGTCATTTGTCTTGTAAGTTGGGTTCCTGGTAGCTTTACACTTTGTTAAACTGGCAAAATGATAAGTTACAGCTGAGTTTGAGTAAATGATGACAGTTTAAAAAGCTGCTAAACAAACAGACAGAACAAAACAAAAAAAAAAGGAAATAAATAGAAAGTCGGCAGAAATGAATTTGATCTGCAGACAATCAGCAACCTCTCAGCTTGTTTCTTCCTCCTCCTCCTCCTCATCATCATCCACTGTTTACACATATTTCACAAATTATTTGCTCGCTTTGTTTGTATTTTTTATTTGCCGTCTCTCTCTCCTCTATCTCTCCAGAGACTGCAGCTAAAATAAGAATCTAAAATAATTGTATATTAACATTCCTGCCCTTAAAAACCGAAATTAATGCAGCTTTTTTTTTTTTTTTTATGAAAGAAAATCAGTTCTCACCTCATGTGGTTTATTAAATATGTTTGGAGTAAACAAAGAGCAGATGACAGAATTGAAGCCGTCTGCAGATCAATCGGGCGCCAGCTGACCCTCGAGTGTGATTTTATTAGAGGAGAAAGGGGAAGTGATTGGAATGATTGAACGGGAACGGAGGCGACTGTGTGTTTTGCATTTAATGAGTTTAACAGAGTTTCAATCGTTTTACAAGTCGAGACCTCTTCAAGTCTCATCAATCACAGGTTCACTTTACTCAGAAGCTCCTGACTCCTCATCCATCAAAATAAAGTCAAAGTTTGTTTATTTGCAACGGTGATAAGAAACAGAAATAAAAGCAAAAGTTATCAAAGTTAGCGAAGAGTAAAAAGAACCAATAAATGTCTGTTTGTTTGATTATTCTGCTGCAAAACAACAAAACTATGAAAAAGTTGCTTCCAGATTAGTTTTTCCTTAAAAGTTTTTCTCCACAGTTTGAATGATTTTCATTTCAGATTTAAACAAACCAAAGTAAATGTGCACGATCAATGTTTTATATTCAAAGAGCAGAAAAACTGATTAAACTAAAACACATAAGATTACACTCACTGAGAAACATAAAAATCAAACATAAATGGAAATAACTCAAGGTCACATGGTCACACAACAACCAATCAAGTTATTTAATAAGTTACAACCATGATAGAGACGTTATAATATGAATAAAACAGATGTGTGTGTGTGCTCTCGTCTTCTTCATTGTCATTCATCTGCATCCTCTTCCGTCTCACCCCCCCTCTATGTTTGCTTCCATCTATCCTCCCTTTTTTTTTCTCCTCCTTTTATCTCCTCGTCCTTGTCGAAAACAAACCTGTGAACCGTCTCAGAGGGGAGATATAGAAGGAGATAGAAAATGTAAAAAAAACATACACCGCTGTGATCAGTCTGCTTTGTATTTCCTCCTCACCATCATCTGTCTGTCTCTGTCCAGTCTGTAAGGCGGCCCGAGCAGACCTGGTCTTCCTGGTCGACGGTTCCTGGAGTATCGGTGATGAAAACTTCCTGAAGATCATTCGTTTCCTGTACAGCACCGCCGGAGCTCTGGACCAGATCGGCCCAGATGGCACACAGGTACCCCAGGAGGCATTCCTGAAACATTGAACTACATGTAGTTCATGAAACTTCTGACATGTGTTATTCTCAACTCTTAATGTCTGGTAGCTCTCGCACCACACTGTCTGACTGACAGGTTATTAATAGTCGAGCACAAAGGTCACGTCTTCAAGTAAACATGATGAGTTTTTGCTTAATTTTTTTGTGAGGACGACAGTTCAGCGTCAGTCTGCAGTGATTCTCTATAAGCAGAGTAAATAACAGGTTATACATGTTTTTACATATGTGCAGGATAAATGTAATATGCAAGTAACAGTGCAGAAAAATAAAAAAGATGGCGGTGTGAGTAACTAATCAGGTAAAGCAGTAGTTCAGTTTATCTTCTTCATCCTCTTTTAAAGTGTTTTAAAAATGAAAAGTTTTTGTATGATGCAGTACATAAATGACATCACAGCCACATCAGATTCAGATGCGATTAAAAATGAGCTTGATTACAAAACAGCCAAAACAGGAAGAAGGTTCTGTTCTTCATCAGCACACAAAGATGAAGATGAAGAGTTCAGATTTTCTGCTGTTGGCAAAGTTTCTGTCATGTTTCTCTTCTTTAGAGAAAAGTAGACAAAAAAACAGCAGGAATTATGGGAAATATAGTTTTTATTCTGTATAAATGATGACTGCTAATCACAAATTCCACACGTAGCATCATTAAAGGGTCAGTTCACCCAAATTACAAAAAATACATTTTCACTGATTTTGTGATATCCACCTTTGAAACTTGTGTCATGACCCCAATACAAGGGAAATTAACTGAATTTAGTTTTTGCTTCTCAGTTACATCTGAAAAATTCAACAGGAATGTGTCCGTGGCAACAAAAAAATGAATATAATAAAAGATAAAAGTGTCTGCATGATTAGAAACCACTAGACGTAAACAGAAAATATTATCTTGGTCAGTGTTGTTGATAGTCCTTTAAAGCAGAGGTCACTAACTGGCGGACCGCGGTCCGGGTCCGGACCTACAGCCAAGACGGGAGGTTATGATTTAAAAGCTGACAGGGCGCTTCTGTTTTAACTGGCGCAGCTTTTCTAGTCTTTACGGTAGACGGTGACGGTTGGGAAAAAGACGAGTGAGACGGAGAAAAGGAGAGAAAGTCAAGATGTGAAACAGAAAAGGGGAAATTCAAGCTTTTCCTCCCTTTATTTTATTTTTCTGAAGTTATTTGAACATTTTATTTATTTTCTCTCATTTTCAAATGCAGCCGTATTTTATTTAGTAGATGAGATTATTATTACATTAAACATGTCAGCAGTCATACATATATGTTCAGCTCTATGTTAACAATAAACGTTGTCAAAAAGTTTTTGAATTATACTGAATTCATTTGATTTGAGAGTCAGATGTTGATACAACTACGAGGCTACTTAAATATATTTCACACTAAATAGTTATAGACATTATGATCTTCTGGACCTTTGCTTCAAGAAATTTTCTCTAAGTGGACCTCTTTAAATGTTAGTTGAATACTCCTGCTTTAAAGTAAAAGTTTGCACTTAAGTGTTGTTCATGAATGTTCCTGTGTTGTCTGACAGGTCGCCATCGCCCAGTTTAGTGATGACGCACGAACTGAGTTCAAGCTGAACTCGTACAACGATAAGCAGCGACTGCTGGACGCCATCAACAACATCTCCTACAAGGGAGGAAACACCAAGACAGGTGAGTACACAGCAGACAGGCTGCTGAGGAAGAGAAAAACACAACGTAATAAGGAGAACTTGGGGAGCTTTGCTACGGTGCTTATGAGTTATTGGATCGCGTCTGAGTTCGTTATTGCAGTTTTTGAGGAAAAGTCTGTACTCAGACTGACTGAAATGAGACAAAATCCAGCTTTTCCCCTGAAGAAATCATCTCTAAATCCAAGCAAGACGGCTGCGTGAGACAAATCAACAGTCTAACATGTGCACACTCACCTTCTTAATAACATTATCAATACTTATTGAGCAGCAGGCAACTGCAAACACAAAGTTAAATCCATGTGTTAGTGTGTGTCTGCTTGTGTGCTTCATGTCAATATGAGTGTGTGTGCAACTCAAACATTTGCACTTCTTGTGTGCACCTGGTTCATGCACACATTCACACACACATGTAGAACATTTGCATTTGCATGTTTGCATTTATCTTGTACATGTAAAAGTGCATGAAAGCTTATATTTTTGAGCATGTTAGTAATGAGAGGAAGTCTGTGGGGAAGCAGGGAGAAGTGTAGTTATTAATCAGTGTTTACAAAGCAGTGCAGCCAGTTTCTCCTGCAGGGACGAGACTGCAGATAACAGATTTGTAACAGCGTCACTAATCCTCCTTTCTATCAGGAAGCAGCAGTTTGGGGAGTTTAAGAGCACTCAATCACCTCGTTCTGCACACTGCAATTAAGAATTCGTTTTCCCAGCGTTCCCACAGGCCTGCAGAGTATTTGATTACTGGATCTGTGTGAAATACCTGATGCCACTCGGTTCTTTTATTGAAATGTAGCAACTGCACAGTGTCTCTGTGGTCCATCCTGCTTCAAACATCACGTTCTGAAGAAAACAGTGATCAGAATACAGTATGCAGTTTTTAAAATTAAGAAGTTCATCAGTTTTTGACAAATAAATGACACAAGACAACTAAAGATTATTTTCATTATAGGTCACTTTTTCAATTAATTGTTCTTCTAAAAAATGTCAAATAGTAAAAACTGCTCAGATGACATCTTCAAAGTTCTCTTGACCAGAAATAAAAGCAGAAAATAAGCAAATCTTCTCACTGGAGATGCTGGAAGAAGATAATCTTTTGCATTTTTGCTTGATGAATGACTTAAAGCACGAAGTGATCATGAAAACAAGACTGAGTCTGTACTGTACTTGAGCTAAATGCTATCATTAGCATGCTAACATTCTCACAATGATAATGCTTAGTCCAGCGAGTTTAGCTTATTAGCGTATTAGCATGCTAATCTTTTGCATTTTTTGCTTGATGAATGACTTAAAGCATGATGTGATGAAGGAATGTTGTTCCTACTGGTGTTTGGTTTAATCTAAAATTACAATAAAATTAAATAGAAATGGGTAGTTTTACCCTTTACAGTCCTGATTCATGGTTATTACACAGAAACTACAAAGTGTGTTTACAGGTAACAAATCACAGCATTAAAAGTAGATTTTTTTTTACTGTATTACCTTAAAACAAAAAGAATTTCAAGAATTACCTCATTATTATCAGGTTATTACCTCATTAATGACACTGTATTACCATGTTTTAATTAAAATATGACCTTATTATTGTTGTTATTGTTGTTATTGTTATGATATTACTACATAGTCCTGCCTTATTATTATCTTTATTATTACCTTTTTGTTTTTGGACCCTTATTACCCTTTTACAATAACTTCTCTCTAAAATTACCTAGATATACACGTTGTTAATACCAAACTATTATCTGGTTATTATTATTTTGAAAAATTACCTTGATATTTCTTTATTATTACATTATTACATTATTACCTTTATTATTACATTAACCTACTATTACCTTGTTATTGCTGAGCTCAAATGTAAAATGCAATTAAAAATAGATCTGTGATGTACTTTTTGTTTCTCTTAAGTTATAATGTGTTTATTTTTTAGATTGTAAATGATGATGCACAGTTTTTGTGTCTAAATTAACATCACTCGAAATAATTTATAAAAAACTTGATGATGCAGTAAATTATTTTGACTTCTGATCACCAAACTGTCCACAGTGACAGACTTCAGCTCGACTATAAGTTAAAAATATATATGAATCAATATATCAAAAGACGGCCTGCTGGTTATTATAATATTTTTTGTATCAGTATCTGCTCCTTCTGCTCTTTCTCACACATTATTACAGAGATAATTAAAAAACATTTGGCAAAAATCATTTCAATGATCAATTTAGTCTGAATTGCGCAGCCGTACTTTACAGTAAAAATCCTCTCAGTCTGACATGCTGATTGGATGATGGGTTTGATTGACGGGTCCGTGTGTCCGCTCAAGGTCGAGCCATCCAGCACGTGAAGGAAAACATCTTCACGGCGGAGGCAGGGATGAGGAGAGGAATCCCCAACGTCCTGGTGGTCCTCACCGACGGCCGATCCCAGGATGACGTCAACAAGGTTTCCAAGGAGATGCAGATGGAAGGTCAGAGTCGCCTTGTTTATGGTTTTATGAGCTGTGGGGCTAGTTTTCAAAGAATTAATAACTTACATATTTACTTGAATCTTGAATCCATGAAATCCAAGAAGAAAACCTTGACATCATTTTGGCTCATTGAATAGTTGCTTCATATTTGGAGGAAAACCTTTGAAGAGACCTGATCCAAATCCTTCCAGTGGTTGTCCAGATGTTATAAGTCGTGATGTTTTCCCTCTCTTTCACCCTGTAAAGGTTATATCGTGTTTGCTATCGGCTTCGCTGACGCTGACTACGGGGAGCTGGTGAGCATCGCCAGTAAACCCAGCGACAGACACGTCTTCTTTGTGGACGACCTGGACGCCTTTAAGAAGATCGAAGAGAAGCTGGTGACTTTCGTGTGTGAAGCCGCCACTGCCAGTGAGTCACAGAAGGTTTTGAGTTCATCAAACTGTTTTAGGTCGTTTGGTTAGTTTCTGGTTGTGGAGTAAATTCAAGTCTAGATTGATCCTAGAAGACGTTCAGTCACTTTCAGTCCAGTTTGATGTTGGATGTAAAGTTGGTTTTTCATGTGAAGCTTAGTTATTTTTTAATTAAATGCAACTTTTTTTTACCCCTCAGCTTGTCCAGCGGTACCGATGAGCGGCAGCACAACACCAGGTAACAGATCCACGTTGTTATTGTGTGTAGGGTATCTGAAGGTCTTGAAAAGCCTTAAAATCATTAAATTCACTTCCCTTAAATTTGATTAACAAAGGTCTTAAATATTTAATCTTTCCTGCTGTAGACAGTAAGAAAGTTGTAACTTATTTTGTGATTCTTCATTAGATGATTCAACCATTTTTTGTGCTTTGCGGGACGTTGTATACGTCACTATAAAACTTCCTTTTCATGGTGATAAAGCTTCAGTCTACAGGGTATCTGCAGGTCTTCAAAAGCCTTGAAAGTTCTCTTAAGTTCTCTTAAAAGAGGAAAAAAGGTAAATTTTATTTGCAGGAGACTAGATTATATTTTTCCTTCCTGCTGTAGACAGTGACATTAGTTGTATGTTTTTTTTTTCTGTGTGTGTTTGCGGCTGTCAGGAGACGTTTTACATCTATAAACTACATGTGAGACGGCGGATTGTGCTGCAGGAAGCTGTTTAATCCTTTTTTAGAGTTTCAGTCAGCAGCATCAGACCTGCAGAAAAACACTTTCACTAATGCAGCTACAGTAGCAGGAAGCTCAAAACCTTAAATTAACTTAATTTACTAACATTTTCTGCCTCCTATCTAGGTCAAGGACACATTTATTGATTATATATATTATATAAAAATATGATATAAATATACTTACTTGTAGACCTTATTGTCCCCGCTGGTTTTCCGGTGTTCTTTGACTGGTAAGATGTGAAAAAGGTATTAAATTGGATTCTATAAAGGATCTTAAAAAGTCTTGTGTATGCTGCTGAAACCTCGATGTGTCAACTTCATCACACACTTGTGGCGAAGAGTGTTGCATCATCTCACAGTTGAAGCCTGTAACACATCAGATGCATCATACAGATGGAGGAAGTAGTGAAGGTACAGTAGGCGGGAGAGTATCCAGGGTGAAATTACTGCTTTTCTAAATGGATAAAGTGTGTTGATGCTGTGAAATAGGACGGCGACGAGCAGACACATGGGGGTTTGCACAGAAAACATAATGGATGCAAATGTTTTAATGCACGTCATACACCACTGGTATCAACATATAGAAAAGAGAGCAAGCAAGCAAGCAAAGTTTATTTATATAGCACCTTTCACAAACACCAGTTACAAAGTGCTTCACAGTCAAAGAAATAAAATAAAGTGAAATAAAAATAAAATAAAATCAGAATAAAGAAAAGCAAAGACACCAGATAAAATACACAAGTAGAGCAGATAAAATGGAAAAAATTAAGATAAAACAGCACATACTATCCAAATGCCTGTCTGAACAAACGGGTTTTTAGCTGCTTTTTATCCAAGGACCTTAAGCTTGTTGGAAGAGTGTTCCAGAGTTTAGAGGCTGCTGATTGGAAGGCATGATCCCCTGGGTCTTAAAATGTGTACGAGGTACACTTAGAAAGCCCTGCATGGAGGATCTAAGAGCTCGACCAGTGGTGTAGGGGTGCAGAAGGTCACTAATGTACTGTGGAGCCATGTAGGGCTCTCTCTATAAGTGAGCACCGAAATTTTAAAATGAATTCTAAAATTTACTGGAAGCCAGTGCAGTGAGATTAAAATAGGAGTTGTATGTGACCATCTGTTGGATGGAGCAGCGTTTTGGACAGTTTGTAAGCGCTGTATGGAAGATTTGTTAAGACAAGTAAAAATAGAGTTATAGTAGTCCAAACGTGATGAGATAAAAGCATGTATTAACATCTCCATTTCATTTCTTGATACCACAGACCGGAGTTTGGCTATGTTTCTCAGGTGAAAGAAACATGATGTAGTTAGCATCTTAACATGCGCTTCAAAACTCATGAATTGGTGGAAAATTACACCAAGATTATTGTGCAGGCAAGACCGGGAGGATGATGATAAGGCACCGAGGTTCTGCCTGATTGCTGACTGAAGATTGTCAGGGCCAAAGATCAGGACTTCAGTTTTGTCTGCATTTAACTGCAGAAGATAGTTTGCCATCCAATTCCTAATTGCGTTTAAACAATTGTTAAGTACAGAGAGTTTGTGAGGCTCATTAGGAGAGAGCAGCATAGAATAAACTGGGCAAGAAATCTACTGTGAAGAATAGAGTTGTTCTCCATATCTTTACACTGTGAGCGGTACAGTCTGCTGTACACTTGTGTAGGTTTGTGTACTTTTACTAAGGATGTATGCATGTGTGGACTTTGTCTTGGATTACTGCTGATTGTTTCTCTTTCTTTCTTAGTGTGTCTGTTTTTTATAGTGTATAAACTTGGTGCACACACTGCAAACTAATTTCCCTCTGTGATAATATTAAAGTTAATCATTATGCAGGTACCCAGAATACTCTCTTTGTTATGTTTTACCCTCAAACTAACAACTGCTAAAAAGTCAGCACACAGAAATCAAATCAAATCATTTTTTTTGCACTTTTAAAATACTAAAATTGGTATCAAATTGGTGGGAAGACCAACTGAAAAACAGCAGGTAATCAGCGCTGTAATTTTTACTGTAATAGGAAGATAAACATCACCCACACCAGCAAGTGCCTGCAATAATGAAACCACCTGACCTCCTCTTATGAAACAAATCTCTTCTAAATGGACCTAAAGTCATTGTACATTTCATATGAAGGAAAACTTCATATTCCTTTTAATTTCAAGTGTGCTTTTTACTCTCATGATTCAGTTATGATTCATCTATTAACTGGTTTGGTGTCTAATTTTACATGATGTTAGCGAGTCGACACTTCTACCTCCCGCTGTGTGTTGTTAGGTTTCCGTATGATGGAGCTGTTTGGGCTGGTGGAGAATCGATACAGCAGCGTCTCTGGTGTTTCCATGGTACCCGGCACCTTCAACACCTTCCCCTGTTTCCACCTGCACAGTGACGCTCTGCTGGCTCAGCCAACCAGGTAAACACACACATCCAGACTGGTAACAGTTTTCTACCAGTCACAAAAATAATGCTGTTTCTATTTCAGGCTTTATTGTTGTCTGCCACATGAATCTCATATAGCAGACAGATTTTCACAGTGAGATTTAATGGCAGCAGATGGTTTCTGTAAAAGAGAACAAGCTCTGATATCTCCTAATGTGTATTAATTGTATGCAGAACCCAAAGTCTACACCGTTTACTGTGAATACAAAGACTAAAATGATATATAAACTTCTGAATATGAAGATCAGCTGATCAAGATATTGAGAAAATCAAAACTAAGAAGGCTGCAGGATATTTACCTGAGTCTGTTCTGGCTCCAGAGGTGGAAGAAGTATTCAGATCCTTTACTTAAGTAAAAGTACCAGTACAGCAAATACTCCATTACAAGTAAAAGTCCTGCATTAAAAAAAAGAAAATCCTACTACGATAAAAGTACATAAGTATTATGAGCTTGATGTAGTTAAAGTATTGCAGTAAAAGTAGTGGTTTGGTCCCTCTGACTGATATATTATTATATATGACATCATTAGATTATTAATAGTGAAGCATCAGTGTTAGAGCAGCATGTTACTGTTGTAGCTGCTGGAGGTGGAGCTAGTTTACACTACTTTATATACAGTTAGCTAGTTTAGTCCAGTGGTTCCCAACCTAGGGGTCGGGCCCCTCCAAAGGGTCAGCAGATAAATCTGAGGGGTGGTGAGATGATTAATGGGAGAGGAAAGAAGAAAAAACAAAGTTCTGATACACAAATCTGTTTTCAGTTTTTGGACTTTTTCTCTAATCTTTGATTTTTGCTGAAATATTGGATCATTTGAACATTTATTGAAATGAAAGCATGTGAGAAGTTTAGAGGGAAAAATCACTATTTGGTGGAGCTGTTAACAACTCATAGACATGTGAAATGTGACCCCGACTACACACTGCTTTTTGTAAGACGTCAAAAGACAAAAAGGTTGGAAACCACTGGTTTCATCTTTAACAATGTGTTGTATTTTAAAAGCTTGTCATATTATCCATTGTGTCAAATCACAGGTACATCCATCCTGAAGGGCTGCCCTCAGACTACACGATTACCCTGCTGTTCAGACTGCTGCCCAACACCCCAGAGGAGCCGTTCGCCATCTGGGAGATCCTGAACAAGAACAACGAGCCGCTGGTTGGAGTCATCCTGGACAGTGAGTCTGGAAGCTCAGAAAGTCTATATGAACATATAACTATATTCCTCTTTTCCCTTATATTTCACTTTTATTCTTTAAGTAGAAACCATAGACTGTAAAAAAAAATATGGACGCAGCCACCGTGACGTCACCCACTGGTTTCTGAAGAGCGGTTTTGGCAGTGCCTGACTCCACCTAACCTCCCGGCTATCCAAAATGGGCAAAGAGTGACTAGCAACCTGTAACTCAAAGCAGCCATGTCCTTAATTATGCATAACTTTACAGCTTAATAACATTTAAACGGGTGAGATATAAAGAAAATTCACCCCCCTGTACAGTCATGAAAGGGGAAATGTAAACATGTTTATTTCTGCTGTAAAGTTGGGTATTTTAACATGAGCGTCTATGGGGATTGACTCACTTTTGGAGCCTCAAGTAGCCGTTCAAGGAACTGCAGTTTTTGGCGTTTAGGTGTTGGCTTCATTTCCAGCCCCGGAGGTTGCTGCTTGGTAGAAAGCCATCAAAATCATACACTGAATGTACAAAATACCAGGAGCACTTAGTGTTGTCAGGAAGCAGCAGTTCAGATAGCAGCTGTTCTTTATTGATTTCTATTATGAACTGAGGTCACAAAGGAGACAATGAATATAAAGGAAGTGGTTTTTTTTAAAAGTGGCTCAGTATCAGTGATAATCCTGTTTATTTTTGACAGCAAGCGTCTGCTTTACCTTCTTTTGTTAAGTAGTTTTTGTGTCTTCCTGCAGACGGAGGAAAGACTCTGACGTTCTTCAACAACGACTACAAAGGAGATTTCCAGACTGTCACCTTCGAGGGGCCAGAAATCAAAAAACTCTTCTACGGCAGCTTTCATAAGGTCAGAATCACTCTCTCTCTCTCTCTCTCTCTCTCTCTTTCTTTTTGGATGAAAGCGATAAAGTAGAACTTAAAAGTGATTCGTACTTCCATTGAAAACATCCAACAACATCTGTGTTGTCATCTCTTTTGTGGAGTGTAAACAAACCTCAGCTGAGCTTTATGTCTGGTTGAGTTTCAGTGTGAGGTCACTATCAACCTCTTACTGACACTAACTTCTCTCTACACTCAATGATGTGTTTCATGTGTTTCTCTGTGCACAATGATGTTTGTGCAGAGTTGTGCTGAAAGGGGGAAAGTTTCTCTGTGCTCACATGAAATCTCATGATGATTCACAACTAGTTTGGAGCCAATTATGATCCAGTATAAAACTTATACAAGTGTGGACACACTGTGAAAGCACATTTGAAGGATCTTTTAATATCCAGTATGAACAGGAGGAATGATAACAGCGAGGAAAACCTCTTTCACTGTTGTTTTAACACACACTTGAACAATCGTGAACCCGTCCTTTAAAAACAGAACACAGTTTGGTACCAGAGTAACTGAAAGCTGACCCCCATTCTTCGACTGTATTGTAGGGATGGAAGTTGCCCTTCCTTCGTTCCGTCTTTCCTCTCCTCCTCCTCCATCCTTCCTCGCGCTCATTCCTCTCTTATCTAAACCCCGGCTGAGCACTGACACAGTGGTTGGAGTCTTGACAGGCTGACTGAAGTTGAGTTGTGCCCTGAGTCTGAACCTGCTCACAGTCTTGTTGTGTGTCAGTGCTCAGGGACTCACTGACTGATCCGCAGTCACTTCTGTCTGCTCGCTGTCAGCAGAGCTTATCCCGCTTACCTTCTCACCTTTTGTTCTGCCAGCTCAATGTGTGTGTGTGTGTGTGTGTGTGTGTGTGTGTGTGTGTGCATGCTGGATATGATAATCCTAGAGGACCAGCACCCGCAGTGCCTCCCTGAAGAGTCCGTATGATATTTGTGTCTGTTTGATCAGAGGACAGAGGACATCACTATTTGGGTTTTTAATATCTTAACATATTTTAAAAGATTAAATTGTCTCCTGTGAGTTACAAAAGTTTTTTGTAACCTTTTCACATGCTTCAGTTCAACTCTGAATGTTTCTGGTTTCCTTATTCCTGAAAAGCTGATATCTTGGAAATATGACAAGAGCGTAGAAATATCCTTTAGCGAGGTTTTTAAATCTGATGCTGCTTCACGCTTTCACACCCTCAACAGGATTTATATTACAGCTCTGCAGCGCTAATGCAGGTCGGAGAGGCTTCTGCAAAGGATGGCGTTGTGTTTATAAGTATGGATTTATACACACTGGAGTGGACAGGCAGCAGATACAGGACTCTGTGATCACAGCTTTACAGCTGACTGTCCAGATATTTAAGCTTTAAACTTTCAGATATTTTAGTATAAAACTTTGATCCTAACTGTCTTCTCACTGCAGACCTCAGACATCTAAAACCCTAGTGATTAGAGTTGTTCTGATATTGATACCAGTATCAGAAATACCTCCGATACAGCCTAAAATGCTGGATCAGATTTTGGTGAGTATGTGAGTCTATGCACTGATCCAGTATCATGTAATGCTGCTTCCCAGCAGCATCCTGTACACCTGTATGCAGTTTAACAGATTTTTTACTACACAAGTAGCCAATATCCATAAACAGCAAGCGACTTCTGTAACTTCAAGCACATGTCAGCAAACTTACATTTGTCCTGTGCGTTTCCATTGGGTGACAGGGGAAATACAACAGGTCAACAGTGCAAAACAATCAACTTTCAAGTAGTTTCTACTGGATAAAACGGCTGCTTTCCAGGAATCAGTTTTTCTTCACTGCTGTAAAACAGCAGCCTACACATCAAGTTACGCTGTGCTGCCACTGACAACAAATGTTATAAAACAGCGAAGAAGAAATGATTTCTAGTAATTTAGAGTAACATTAGTCAGAGCCAGCAAAATGTCAGCAATTTGGCAACATTTTACACCAGTAAAAGAGTGATGTGTGCAGTATGCAAGGATTTAGTTCATATAATATATATATTAGATATTTATTTATATATTATTATACTTTTTTTGAACACACTGGTATTGGATCGGTACTCGGTATCGTCACATCAACATCTCAACTGTTTATCACAGTTATTAAATCGATTTCAACCAAATCCCTGAATTATTTACAAGAGTTTACAATTCTGTTGAATACCTGAAATATTCTCACAAAAAAAAAATCAAATCACAGTTGTTTTAACTTCAAAAGCAGTTAAAACAATGACATGATTGACAGGATACAAGAGCACATTTTAACATCAGACTGTCTGCAGTTTATAAAAATATGTTCAAACACAAACTAGTTTCTGTTGTTTCTCAAACATAATGACTCCTGACCTGAAAACAACTGCTGTGTCTGTAGCTGTTAAACTACTATTACTCTCCTTACAACTAATACTGATGACTAATAATGATAATTAGTGTAAATAAAGTTCATTTTGGGGGAATAAGCTATTAAAAAATAAAACTTTTCTCAGTCATCCTTGGAGTAAACATGTTACCTCTGCAGCCAGCAGGAGAAGCTGTTGAGCCTTTAACTCTGAGGACAGAAACAGTGAAGAGGAAGCTACTACAACTACAACTCATACTTCTACTACTACTACTGCTACTACTACTTCTAATAATAATAATAACGTATTGATGCAGCACCTTTAATACATAACATGCAGCAAAATACCTCATTACAACACAACAACTCTGACTGCATGTACTACTAATACTCCCTAAATACTGCTGTTAATGCAACCAATACTGCAGTTTATTTTATAATTACTGTATATAACAAGCAATCTGTAAAATATACAAATTACAATTACACTCAGGTACTTTGTCTGTAAATGATTATTCAAATAATGTCTTTTAAGTTTAGTTTGATATAAAAACAGACAGACAGATGATGGAGGTGATTTTCTCTGCTGCAGGTTATTAACAGTCTGCATCCTTCTGTTTGTAAAACTGTGTAATTTTGTAGATAATAATCATCTGTGGAGGCTGAACAGTAAACAGTAAAAGTAACGTCTTCCCTCCACAGTGAATGAACTGCTGCTGGCTGATAATAATGAAACCAGTCATATCGAACCATTACAAACTGGTAAATGGAAGAACCCAGTCAATTAAATCTATGAAATTCCGTAGTATAATTGAGAGAGTTCCTAAGTCAAATCCAACCTTTATTACTTTTTTAAAAGCTTTATTTATTCATATTTTTTATTTATGTATATTTGTGTGTTTTGTGTTTGATTTCTTGGAAAGTAATGATTGTAATAGATCATAACTATCAAATAAAGAGTATAAACGCCACATGAATACATACTTTAGAATAATATGCTGCATTTATTTCCTCTGATATTAACACAGTGAGTCTTTTTTCTTCTTTTGGTGTCAAGAAAAAAAGATTTCTGACTTTGCCAACTTCAGTTTATAGAATCCAAATGACATTTTTTAGGTTTCCTCACAGCTGTGTGTGTTTTTTTAATGTTCTCTTTGCCAGGACAAAAACATAGAACATTTTAAATTTAAATAAGTGAGAGAAATAAAGAAATAGAATTTAGAGAAACACACACAGACAAGCTAAGGTATTAAAACAACTCATACAGTTTAGTTTCTTTATTTTAGTATATTTCATTTGTTTCATAATAATTGAACAAAATCTCTGAAAAATCAAGTAAACTTGTCTTTCACTGATCAGAATTTCTCTTTTTCTGTCACTTTTCAATAGTTTTGCAGCTGAACTTTTTCAGTTCTGACACAAAGCTCTCACCAGTTAGTTTTAGAGGGAAAGGTCGGGGGTCCGAAAGTACAAAAAAAATGTGCTACAAAACAAAAAAATTAAGCAGCCAAACTGAAAAAAGTGACAGCAAAAGAGAAATCCTGATGAGTGACAAGAGACAAGTGGAGAGTGTAGTAATAGAATATGGCACTCTTGTATATTTTTCAGTTCATTTTTGAGTTTTAAATTATTTTTTACTCACGTTCAATTTGATATTTTTTGTAGTATAGCAGCCATCCAGGAAACAAACAAACTGGAGGATCAGTTGTTTGCTGTTAAAAACTCTTTTTTCTCCACAGTGGTGTGTTTATAGAGGAGGGTTCATAGAGTTCAGGTATGTGTGTGAACGAGTCCGTACAGCTTCTAGTAGAACAGAATCACTGATGGTGTTACAGTTACAGGAGAGGAGGGTCGGTGGTGTCGAGGAGCCTCTTCATCCACCACACAGTCCAACACTTTACCGTCCATGATGTGTGACTGTAAATAGCTTCGTCACTCTGCTGGTTTCCAGCTTCATTGCAGGTTGTTATAAATGTGCTTTATCATAATCCTGTGAAAACATTTGTTTGAAATATGAGGCTTTGTTTTTTTGAGGGAACTTTGATACTGGAAGCAAAATCAGGTTTTTGGTTTGTTTGTTTTTTGCTGAATAAGCCTCAGTAAAGCCTCACTTGGATACAGCATTTCTAATTTATTTGCTTTTAATTAATATGAAAAAGATAAAAGTATTATTAGTTCAGATTGTCTATGTGGGGTTTGTACAGTATGTGATTGCGAGCATGTTTCCACCGTGCGTTTTGCTGTGAAAACAAAATTCAAGCCTTCTTTCTTATTAATTAGACATGTTTTGAAATGATTTTTTAATTAATTAATTTCATACAACCCTGTCTCCTAGGAATTACATTTATTGTCATTGCATATCATCTGCACCAGCAAATATGTTTTGCAGGAAACGTAAAGCCGAATTATCTTCTCTAATAATATAATGAGAAAATGTTAAGACTGATTGATCAGTAAAAAGTAACTACAGTAATATTAAACTTTCATATAGTTACGTTTAGATACTGGCAGCGCTTGGTTAAGGTTTAATACAGAAAAAGTCTGCAGTGACTTGAAGCACGAGACAACTTGTTCATTAATGTTTAACTGAAACCGTCATCTTTCATTAACTTTAACCAAAGTGCTTTTGTTAACTAAACCTTAACACACACAGGACTCAGGATGTGAGGCTCACTCTCTTGTGTTACATAACTGTTGTTCTTCCTTTAATCTAAAAAAATTTGCCTCTCAATATAATCCAGGTAGCGATTATGTTTGTTAATACAATGTAATTGGCAAAACAGTTAAGTAACATATGAACACAGTTTCTAGCAAACAGAGTTGTGTCACCATCAACTATTGAGCAGTCTCCTTATAAATTAATGTTTATTTAAGTCCTTTACCAGACTATTTGTTTACCACATTATTAAAACATGACAAACTGTTACAGCACTCAACTGGAACCAAATATACATAATAAATATGAAGCATTTTAACACCCACTTATTATCAACGCATTAACTTCAGACATTAAATAACTGCTGGAAGCAAATAAATAAGATGAACGTTCTGATTCTGTATCTGTTAGTTATTTAAAATCCCCTCAAGTCAAAAACGTGTTTTTCTTATTGTTGCTCCACTTGGATGTTAAAGCTTGATTGTGCAGAATGATGTAAATGGAGGATTTGACACTTGAAGGCTGTTTTCACAAGCAGGATCTGTGACATCACAACTAGTCTGGAGTTAAAATGGTCCAGTATGCAACTTACACAAGTTTGATGTGGAAACCTGAAGCCTCCAGTGCACAAACACTGAGGATGGACTTTATAGTGAAGGAGGAGACATCTGGTGTCCAACAGGAAAACTTTTAGAAAATAAACAACATTTGCATATTCATTGATTCTAGATGTTTAATGTAATTTTAAGATTCTTAATGAAGTAAACACATTAAACATATTACTATTCCAAGCAGAGTGTTTTTATATATATCACATCATGTCTGGAGGGGATCTTTAATGTTTCCATTCATTTATGCTTTATCTTCTATATGTGCTGTGATGTTGTTTTGTCAGCTTTGTGTATGTCATCTTTTTGCCTGCAGATTAAATCTGACACATTTACATCATATTGATGTTAACTGATGTGTGTTGCCCCTGATAAATATTGAATGAAGTCAGTTTATTGGCTCAGAGGTAGAGCAGCTCCTCCAGTCAGCATGTCAAAGTGTCTTCGAGCAACATACTGAACCCCAAACTGCTCCTGAAGGCATGTGAAATTAAGTCTTTCACATGTGAACTGAGACATTTCACATGTGATGTTGTGATTTCACATGTGAACTTAAAATTCACATTTGGAAATCACGTGTATCTTACACATGTGAAAAAAAGACAACATGTTTTTAGCTTTCCATGTGAATGCAAACTTTATATGTGAAAAAGATAATGTCCTATGTGAAGTGAAACATTTCACATTTGGAATTCACATGTGTATCTTAAAATTCAGATGTGAAAAAAAAGTTTTTAGTTTTATATGTGGATGCAAACTTAACATGTGAAAGGGGTAAAGTCATGTGTGAAATGAAACATTCACATGTGATGTTGTGATTTCACATGTGATAAAAGACATGTTTTGAATGCAAACTTTTATATGTGAACTGACACATAGCACAGATTGATTTCACATGTAAACTCAAGAGCTTTTCCTTCCATATAAACTGAGACATTTCACATGTGACATGATTTAGCATGTTATTAAAAACATGTTTCAAGTTTCAAGAGGAATTTAGATTTTTGGATTGAAAAGGTACTCTTTGTAAAATGTTCTCTTCCTGGACATTTTGCTACCACCACCTAAGTGTATTGAGTGTATTAATAAAAGTATTGAGCTCGCGCTTCCCGCCCATACACTCTGGGTTCCCCATGCTGCCTTCGCGACCTCACGGAAATATTACAATTATCGAGTGTAATACATAAATGATCATAAACGTGAACAACAACGGTCTCAAAAAGACATATATATTACTTTATGTATTACACTAATATGTGAGATGTCGCATTTATAGGCTGTAAATAACGTATCCCATGTCCGTTTCTGATGTTCACTGTGGAGCAATAGGGTAGGTTTATTTTCGTAATACCGTTTATATATTCTGTAGTTTATTATTTGATCAATTACATGTCTGACCTATTTTTTTCATTTCATTAATTCATTTCATTTAATCCGTATTAAGTTAGTAAAATCTGCACCAAAAAATTACTTTACGTAACACGTTTATTATCCTCTGTAAGTAAACGTGAGATAAGCTTTTGATGAAGACGAATCTTGGATGGTGCACTTGAATGCATCGTCATCTTTGACCGTTGGAAGCAGATAAACGTCACAGACGGAGGCAGAGAAATGGATCGGGATGCGGTGATTTAAAGGGTCGACGACGACCAAATTAGTGTATTTAAAGAAAAATGTGTATCAAAGAAGAAAATGCTGAATGACCCTGGCATGGTAGGGCTGCTGGAGCACAGCTCCGCCGGTAAGCCGACATGGAAAGGATGGCGAAAATACTCAGCAACGGTAAGTTACTGGCAGTGAGTGATGAGTAACCGTTAACTTAAAACTAGTTTAACGCTAACGTTACTTTGGCACCATGCTAGCTAGCTAGTTAGATGCTAAGAGTTGTAACGTTAAGTCGTATGCTTTTATAAGTACATAAATTTGTACTTTTGTTTTTTGTTTTTTGCCACGTGTAATTACTTGTTCAGTGAAATCATTCGTTGCATAGCTTTATCTGTGAATTTATTAGTGTAACGTTACGTCGACGTTAACTTAACGTTACTACGTGATTCGCACAACGTTATCATTAACGTACAGATTGTAAGTACCGTTGAAGAACCTCAGGAGGAAAATCAAAAGGTATTTTTTTAACTTACCCTACCTGTTATCCAGCAGTAGAAATGATTTCTTCCACTTCAGTATACTCTCTCTCTCTCTCTCTCTCTCTCTCTCTCTCTCTCTCTCTCTCTTCTTTCTTTTGAGTATATAAATATAATAACGTCTCAACTCAACCGGTCAAGGCAGATGGCGTCCACCTAGAGTCCGGTTCAAGCAAGGATTGAGGAGCACATCCCAAAACCAACAATGAAGTGATCTACTAACAAGTATTGTGTGTGTATCAAAGCCTGATATATCTTATTCCTCCGTTGTTGTTCCAAAAACTATTAAAAACACGTCAGTGAGTCACACCGCTGCACTATGTGACATGTTCCTTCATCATGAAGAGTTTGGTCACGTTACTTTGTTTAGAAACGGCTCCAAACTCTTGATTATGAAGTGGCTCACACACACTCAACACTCAGTGTTTGCTAAAAACTGCAGTGGAAAAGTATTAAAAGACGGACTAACACATTTTTATATTTTTTCATTATGTTCTTTTCATGGGATTTGTTGACAGTAAAAAATATAGATTAATCCTTTAAAGCCTAATTAGTTTTAACAAGTTCATGAGGACCCAAAATAAAACAGTGTACAAACATTGATTCGCCTGGTGAGAAGGGTCACTCAAGTGTACAGTATTAAAAAGCGGTTGCAATATTTTCTTTTCTCTGTCCCCCATCAGGCATGAAGAGGAGTGACTACATGAATGCCGGAGGGAGTTACAGTTTTATATTTTACAGTTTTAATCTAAGGATATTGTTTTACTACAATGCCATTATTTTGCATGTTCTATGGCAGTTTTATAAATAAATAAATGCTCTATGCAATTTTAAATGTTTTTGGGGGTGTTTTTTGCCTGAATGTCCACACGTTTTGAGAACATTAAATATCTGTATATGAATGAAGAGAGAGGAGAGTGTCAGTGTTTAAGGGATATAAAAACAATGTTGAAGCAGTATTAATGGATTATGTCACTCCTTGTTATTCTTTCATTCTCTGAGTTTAGCAAATACAGTCCTTCAGAATGCTTTAGGAAGTATAATGTTGCCACTGAGTCAGTGACTCGGTTACATCTGGCAATGTTGTATCCTTGAAATGTTATACCTGTTGTTTACTTAATGTTATCGTTGTTAAGGGACTTAATGTTCTCAGTTGATTTGTGTTTTATGTTTATCCAGACTGTATCACATGTGATGAAGTCTGGATAAACATTCATAAATCCATTGTGACTGTTGCCACATGTGCCTTGAATGCTTCACATGTGAAACGTCCAAAAACCACATGTGCCCCTGAATATTTCACATGTTAAAACACATGTGAGTTATCACATGTTTTTTTCGTAAGGATAAATGCAGCCCATTAACCAATTATCAGCCTCCTCTCTGTGTTTTACTGTCTGAGTCACCTGGTTGGATTTGGAGGGAAACCTGCTTGGTTACCTTACAGTAACACACAGGTAGAGGGCGCTGTTCTTCCACATACAACTAACACCTACAGAGTCCCCAAAGGCTAAAATAAAGGAAGGAGTCAATGAGTGATGATAAAAACTACTGTCTTCATGGTGTTTACTTTGACCAGCAGCCAAATCTCTTTCAAAACCTTTTGTGTGATGTTGTCTCTTATCATCCTTTATCATCTTTTATCTTTTGGTTCTCATGGTTTTAGTTTCTCCATTGCCCTCCTTTCTTTACCTTCCTCCTGTGGGCATCATTGTGTTTCTGTTAACGATATAATTTAAAAATGTGTTGATTATTTATATGTGTGCTTTTGTTGTGTGTTTTGTTCATTAGTGCTCTATAAATAAAGTTATTATTGTTGTTATTATTATTATTAATAACCTGAAATCAACTGTCATTCCATTGACTCAATTAATTAATTTCTAATAATTCAGTCTTCACCATGTTCAGCATTTGAAGCACTTTTAAAGAAGTGAGAGAGTGAACGTGTCGTTTATCTTCTTTCACGCAGCTTCACATCGCCATCAGCAAGACCAGCGCCAAAGTGGTGATCGACTGCAAGCTGGTGACGGAGAAAACCATCAACGCAGCGGGAAACATCACCACAGACGGACTGGAAGTTCTGGGCAGGATGGTCCGCTCCAGAGGGAACAAGGACAACTCAGCACCGGTGAGATCCTACACAACTACGCATTCACACAGTCAGAACTCTGTGACACTGAAAAGAAGTAAAGAGTTTATAGAGAGGCCTGTTTAGATCGTTGAGAAACATGATAATCCTTCTAATGTTCATGTTTATTGATTGTTTACCTTCTTCTTTTGACCACTGGGTAACGTGGCTGTTAGATTACCATCACTCCACGAACAAACAAGAGTCAAATTAAAAACTGCACTCTGCTTGCCGCTGCATGACAGTAACTTAAATATAAAGACAAAAGCAATAAAAAACTACTTTGACTGATCACCTATTGTGTGTCAAGCAGGTTTCAAGTCTCCGCAAGTTGACGTTCAAAGCATAAAACCTTTTCAGACGTCTTTATGTTCATCTGACAGCGTTCAGCTCAGACTTCAAAGTCTTTCAGAAACGTTTCAGGTCTGACCTCGTCTGATAGCTTTCGTGACTTTTGAATAAAAGCGACTCGGGCGCTTTTTCAGACGTAAGATCCGACATGTTAAATTAAATCAGATTAACATAAAGGGGTTCATGTATCAAAGGGGCTATAGTGAGATGAACAGGCACTAATGTCTGCCTGAGAGAAGGGTGATTAAAAGCTCCATCCTGGGTCACTTTCAGCATGTCGACCAAAAATATCTGCTGCACTGATCTCACACAGATAAAACAGACAGACCGTCTTCTTTCTAGACATTTTCTTTCTGATGAGTTTGATCACATTAATATTCTCTCAAAAAAAAAAAAAAAAAGTAGCAACAGTAGCAAGTTAAATGAATTACAGTTCAATTTATAATATTTGATCTTATGCCGGTTTCATCTGTGATTAAATAATTTCTTCAAAGCCGTTTTCCTTGAGCAGCTTTATGAATGCAAACAAATCAATTTCCAGCTCTTCTCCTCCAGAAACAGCAGAAGCAGACGTTGTGTCTGATTGTTTTGATCTCCCTTTGAAGACAAAACCCTTGACATTGACTCCACTCTGAAGCTCAAGAATTCCACTTACGTGTCAGATAATCCCCACCGCTGTAATTTTCAATATTTCCTCCACCAGCCACACAGTCGCGTTCGGTGCCCAAAACTGAGCCGCCACGCTGGTGGTTTTTTTAGAAAGGAAAAACAAACTGCAGATCTGAGGCTTGATACCCGCCTGAGGTCGTTACCCAGCTGTTAATCTTTTCTTTTTAATCTTCACCATTTATCACACGCACGTTAACAAGGCGCCGTCACAGTACAACAAGGTTCCTGAACCAGAGAAAAAAAGGAGAAAGGAGGAACAAGTTTAGCTCTCTCTTGAAGGATGAACAGTTTTTGTACATTGGCCTCCAGGAGCAGCTGAATTTCTTCTTTCTAGTTTGCGTCTTTGAATATTTCTGCGATGCAACGTGAAGCTTGGAATCTCCCACTGCGTCTTAAACCCGATGACTCACATGTTGGCCCTGACTAATACTCTAATTTAGTACCTCAGAATTCACCACGCCTAATTAGACAAACTGAAAAACACAGACCTGTGCAAAAAAGGTTCAAAGGAAAGCTGTAAACCCGAGGTAATCACTTTTTTGTATGAGAGAGGATTATGATTAAAAGCCTTATTTGCGAGGTGCTAAAATGCCTGGAGACATGCAGTGATTTGTAGCCGTTGCAGAGATTGTCAGTGATTTTAATCCTGCCGTGTGAAATAACAATACCACTTCAAATTCCTGGCGTATTTTGACTTAAACGTTCCCTGATGATTCCCATCACATTTGTTTTACACGTCCAACTTTAGATGCCATAATGGAGCCCACAGAGGAAGTGTCTGCATGCATGTAGAGTAATAACTTCATGTTTGTTTTAATCTAATAATTAAAAATTACAGATGTTGATATTGTGACAAGAAGGAGGTGAAGGGAGGGTTAATATTCAGTCAAATCTTTATATTCAACTAAAATGTTTTAGTTTATGCGCCTACAGACAGCAGATAGTTATAAATTATTTACAAGATTTAACAAGTAAATAATAATCTTATCATTAATAATGTTCATTTTATTTAAATTAAAAGGCACTCAAAGACACTTAACATAGATAAACACAATGGCAAAAGTTACACACATCAACAGCAAGAGAGCAGCAGGAAAGACACAAGAGAATAAAAGACAATCTCAGTGAAATATGCTGGACTGAAGAGAAGTTTCTGCCCATACAAATGCAAAAACACTTATTTTGCACCACTTCATTAAATGATTGAACCATTTTTGTGCCTTGTGGAAACATATATATATATATACGATAAAACTTCTAGGTGATAAAGCTTCAGGATATCTGCAGGTCTTAAAAAGCCTTAAAAGGCATTGAATTAAGTTCCCTTAAGTTTTATTTGCAGAAGCTTTGATTATATGATTGTGCTGCAGGAAGCTGTTTAATCCTTTTTAGTCTCAGAGTTTCAGTCAGCAGCATCAGACCTGCAGCAAACACTCACTATGCACAATCAAAAACTTAAATGAACTTTTGTAATTTCTTAATCAATCCATCAATTTTCTGCTACTCATCTGAATCCAGCTCATGTTGATTGATACATTTTAATTAATTACTTTAAATTATTACCAGGAATTAATATCATATACAGCTGGAAAGTACTGAAAAACAAAGTAATTGTTGCCCTTATTGACACTACTGCTTTTCCATCATTCTCTGACCTGTATGACCATTTTATATTCAACCTGGTGACGACAGCAGAAACTGGTTGTGTGTTTTTACATTACCTTAGTGTCATTTAAACGAGTTCTTCGTGTTTTCTTCTTCTTCAGTTTCAGCTCCAGATCTTTGACATCGTCTGCAGTACTTCGTGGGCAAACAGAGACAAGTGCTGCGAACTTCCTGGTCTGGTGAGCTCACAGTTTGTCTTTGTCTCACTTTTTCTCCAGTTTCCTGTTGATAAACTGTCAGGACCGATGTGTCACACTCCCACTTTGCTTGCTTCATTTTTTTTTATTATTTTATCATGTCATGTCACCGCCGTCTCTTTATTTTTTTTGTCATCCTCACCGTGCTGTGATCATCCAGAGGAAAGAGGTAGACTGCCCGGCGCTGCCCAAAGCCTGCACCTGCACCCAGGATAGCAAAGGTCCCGCCGGCCCTGCTGGACCACCAGTGAGCCACACACACACACACACACACACAAACACACACACATACACTCTTATCAGTCACTGAGGACGTCCTGTCTGATACGTTTTACCTTACAATGATGCCACATTTAGATCAGATTGAAAATATATATATAAGGTATACGAGTAAGCTGAATTATTGGTTTTCTCCTCCCTCCTCCAAATACTCAAGTCTTAAATGTTTATTTTAAATGTGTTTTCATCTGGGTTTTATGCTCCCGGGCATAGTTGTTGTTTCTTTCTGCAAGAGAACATAGTTGACAGGAGATCAACTCACTTCACTCAGTTTTGGCTAAACTATAATAATAGTTTGACTATAAAGGTTTATAGTCTCATCTGTTGTTTCCCCAACTGCTGGAGAAGTAAAGTGGGTTAGTCTAACCTGCCCAGGCTCGCGTAAGGTGGACTGACCTTAAGGTGGACCAGCTGTTGTCATCTCAGCTGCTCTACCCCAAAGCAGAAACACACATATACCACATATTCATGCATGCAGGCAAAAACTTCATGTATAGTTTTAGTCATTCAACTTCACTCCAGCACAGTTTTCATTTCACTTTTCAGTTTGCCAGATTAAAACTCAAATTTCTCATCTCTCAGTTTGTCTGTCAGCTTTGTGGGGGGGGGGGGGGGGGGGGTATGACTCGCCGTCGATCTGCGCAGACACTCACACGATATGGAGACGTTGTTGATTTAAATGTGTTGATCGCGAGCCTCCAAACACCTGCTGCTGTTTGTGTTTCAAACAGGGAGGCCCAGGAATCAGAGGAGCCAGAGGTGATCGTGGAGAGCCGGGCCCGGTGGTAAGTCGTGTTCCTGATACCACAAACAAATGTCTTACAGCTACACTCTGCACCTGTTGCTTTGTTTGTGGGTCAAACCTCAAGCAGCTGCTGTGAAGTCTTTTAGTCTTTTTTTTTTAACCTTTATTGATTCAGGTAAGTTTCACTGTGAGCCGCTCTGATCACACTCACGTCCATGCACATGTTAAAGAGACTGAGAGTGTGAATATTTCAAAGACAAATATAGTACTGTTTTTAAACACCACTGTAATTCTGTACAGTGGTATTATATATATATATATACTGATACACATGGCAGCCCGGCTGTAAGCAAACACACTCACACACACTCACATTCACACAGAAGCAAAACAAGGACAGTAATAGATTTTGTTATTAATATCATGTTTTAGGCATCTGCTTTATTACATTTTGTGCTGTGTAAGCCACGACTCAGCGTTAAGAACAAGCTCAGTAACACGATACATGTGTGTCAAGGTAAGTCAAGATGTGTCTTCATGATACACAACAAAACAGAGAACACAGTGTTTCATAAAAAGGTTACAGAAAACAAATGCTTGAATAATGTTGTAATGCTCTGTGATGTTTCACCGGTGTCTTATGATAAAGTTTTACGTTTTTAACGGTTGCAAACACAGTGTAAGGTAAAAAACCACACATTATTTCTAACATGAATGAAACACTAGAACACAATTCTTCACAAACAACATTAACACGATACAGTTAAAAAAAACAACAACTCAAAGACAAAATACGCAATAAAAGGAGAAAAAAATTAAGAATTTATGCTGATTTAGTTAACAAATTCATCCTTTCAATGTCAGTGGGAACTTTAGGGCCTTTCCATTGACGTTTGCAGGTCGCAGGCCGACCTGTTATGGCTAATCTCAATAAAGTAATAGGTAGGGCAACACATATTTTGATACATACTCCTCCATTTATCCACTTCATCCTGTAACACTTTGTAGTTTTTGCTCAGGATGTCATATCTGGTCTGTAGCTCGTCTCCCTCTTCAATCAGATTGGTGTTTCCGTTGTGTGACTGGGTGAGGCTGATATTGAGCTGCTCAGGTTCTGTCATCAAATTCTGTTTTTCCAACGTGGCTAAAATATCTAGTCAGAAACAAATCAAAAAGCAGATTAACAACATAAATCTTTTTATCTACTTGCGTTGTTTTAAACTTGAATCTTTGAAACTAAAATTCCCCTGTTTTGGAGTCTATTTGGTGACCCCTGGGGGGCTCAGTAATAAACAAGACTGGGAAAGACCTCAGCTGATCACTGGCCAAAAGTGACATGACACTGATGATGAAATAATGTAAATTGGCATTAAACTCTACAAATCTGGCAGGTAAATCTAAATAACAAAACACAGAAGAGCTCATAGAGCCCTGTTTCAATCAGACCAGTGAAACGCAGATAGATAACTATGAAGACATCCATGCCAGTGCTCTGGATGAGAAGTTAAATTTACTATTATAATACTACAGAGTGAGTCGCTTCACCAGGGGTTACTGTGTCACTGATGCAAATAATGACTAATAACTTCAACACTAAATTTTCAAAACACCACACAGACAGACAAAACAGATTTCAGAGTCAAGAAAATACCAAACTGTCAGAGCACAAAATAAAGACCAATATGTTATTATAGAATAAAAAGCAAATCCTCACAGCGTATGTAGGATCCAGCCACTATCAGAAGATACAAAGCTCCCAGAATCATTACAGCAGATCTGACACGGTTTCCTTTGACAGCTGGAAGATCATTTTGAGTGTGTGGTCCTACAGAGACAAAGTATATTAATGTATTTTCATGAAGCACATTTGAAGTTGTTTTTTGGAATTATGGATCATTTTATCCAGCTGTGACATTTTAACTAAAGTGGCAGAAAATTAAATCTCAACATGTCAAGTCTGTAAATGTTTGCTAATGTTACAGAGACTGATGATATTTTATCCTCTTGTACAAAAGTTAAATGGAATAAACATTCATCATTCAGGATTTAATCAGATATGCAAAAAACATCTTCTTTGTATAATATTTAGTTATTTTGTTCTTACCAACTTTACGGGATGCAAGATCAATATGACTGCGTCCCAAAGTGTTTACATCCTCGTAGATCTCCACCTGACTTTCCTCTTTTTCTCCTCCGTTATTTTTCCCTCCTCTGCTGTATCTCACAGTCAAACTCAAATCTGGTGCCTGGGTGTGTGTAGACATGCTGAGAGGTGAAAGAACTTGAATTAACTGAATCTGCTCTTTGTTTGTTTGTTTCTCTGTGCGTCAGGCAGCTTTTAAACATGGAGCATCAAGGAAGTAGCTGCATGACAAACCACAAATACAGATACACACGCAACACATTTGTTACCGTGTGAAAAAACAACAACCTTCTGTCTCACATCACAGTCTGGGTCTTAGACTGATACAAAAACAGAAGACAAGCTGTTTTAATATGGAATACTTCAAAAAATGTAGAATAAATTAGTAAAAATAATACAAATAAGGCCAGCTGTTTGTCTTAGAAATCAGGGAAAAAGTGCTCCTTATGACTCCATAACTTGCCTGGGAATCATCACAGTTTCTGTTAATACAATGAAGTAAACGACATAATAAATGCAACCTGCAAACTCATGTTATTGATTTATTTTGTATTACTATTATAATACTACAGAGTGAGTCGCTGCACCAGGGGTTACTATGTCAATGACACAAAAATTGACAAAGAACTTCAACACTATGGAGAAAACTTGAATGCATCTCGACACTGCACACCTCTATCAACAAAGAGAGTAGGAAATTGTTTTTTCATAGATCCAGTTATAATTATGATGTGTGACGGCTGCAAACACAATGTAATGTAAAAAAAAAACCTAATGTGCAAATGCAAACAACTTCAGAGCACCACACAATTTTTCCACCAGTTTATTTATATTTTAAACACATACCAACAGAAATGAAACACTAGAGCACAATTCTTCACAAACATCATTAACACAATACAGTTAAAAAAAAAACCAACAAAAAACAAAGACAAAATAAACATGAAAAATAGATTAAAAAAAACTTAAGAGCCTATAAGAAAAACAAGGACATTTTCCAATGTTTCATTTCTATCTGTGTCATATATTTCTAATCTTCTGGTTAACATCATTTCATAGAACATTGATTTAGTTTAAAAATTCATCCATTCAATGAAAGTGGGAGCTTTAGGGCTTTTCCAATGCCTCAGGATGAGTCTCAATGTTGTGATTATACCCAGACTTAACACTTGAAACTGCCTTTTATTCATTTCTTGAAATTGTTTTATGGTTTAGGAGACACAGTTTGGGTGTCCTCAGAGTAGGAAAGCCCAGTCCCTCCTCCATGGTCTTTAAGATTTAGATGGACAGATAACAATTCAGTGACAAAGATTATATACTAGGGTCACTTTATTTCATTACATTTCTTTAGATTCTCACATGTATCACTTCTTGCACTTAGTAGCATTTTATAACAAGTTGAAGCCTTTCTCTCAGCTCTTGACAACTTAAAGAGATCAAAAGTTATGTCACTATTCTGAAGTTCCAAGTTCTTTCTTACATTATGTAGACAATTAATTTATTAATATTTAATATATCTCCAAATGTCTTCATGTCAGAGCACCACACAATGAATCCACCCGGCTGAAGTTGTCATGGCAACATGTAAACCAGGTAAACAGCTGCGCAACCTGCATCTGATTTAAAGTCAAACTGTGACCAAAGTGTTCACAAATAAATGTATTTGCTACATATGTGCTGACTTTTCATATCAACACTCTTCTGGTCATTTCTTATCTACAGCACTGGAGGTTCATGTTAATATCAGATGTGTGTTTTTCTCTAGAATATATCAGATATGAGCAGCAGCTTGTGAGTGTGAATCAACCAAATAGACTCTTTATCCATTCTGTATCTCCCTCACGCTGTCCTCATGAGAAGCATCACTCTAACATTATTTCCTGTGTCATGAATGTAATAAAACTGCTCTGAAGCCAAGTTGAAGGATGTAACTGAGTGACAGAAATAAAACAGCTTTGTCCCATTTTATGAAGCACGTTATACAGCAGAATTCTACAATCATAAATTGGTTGGTAAATATTCAATTGGTTGTTGCCAGAACTGGGCAATATCAACAGAATTAAAGCACAATAATGTGCCATTTTGCACAAAATTTCCTGTATTAATATTAACAATATTAAGGTTATGAATACATACAGTTTCAAGGTGGCTCACATCACTATGACCACAACTGTGTCAGCTGATTAATGGTTTTGATAATATTGATGCTGTATCACCCAGTTATGCTAACTCTCCATTTAGATACAGATACATCAGTTTGTTTCTGGCTAAACAAACATTATACTGAATTTACCATGACTGCAGGTAAACAGGGCAGAACTCTTAAGCTTGCATTAATAGTTATTTATTTTCATATTGTTTATTTGTAAAGGAGCATAACATAAATGCAACTTCTGATGTATTATACTAGCTTGAAGCTAATTTTCATGCTCATGTTCAATACAGTAAAATATTCACACCATCAGCCTGGAGAGACCTTTTTCAATGGATTGAAGCTATAACTTAGAAATCCATTGACTTGGGATTCATTTTTATGTGAATGTAGAATATGTACATCAGTGACATGACATTTATGCTCTAACCTCGTCAGTCACCTACACAGAAGTGAAGAGTAAACCATGTTAGAGTGATGTAGACTCAAGTTGACTGTGTGAACTAGTTCACATAGACGTAGCTTCATTAGTGCAGAAGAGTTAAAATAACAAAATAACAGCTCAGTAGACAAAGTATAAGACAAGTATATAAAGTCTAAAGTTTTTATAGAAGAATTGAATGATTCTCAGTCATCCGGGTCATGATTATCTAAGGAGGGTTGAATCGTTGGCAAAAAGAATTCTGGTGGAAAGATTAATGTGGGCAGAGTGGGTGCAATGACTACTAGTGGTTCAGGACCCACCTGCGCAATTTCTATGCAATTCTCAAACTTAGTCCTCAATTTATCCAGTTCGTCCTGTAACAGGTTGCAGTTTTTGTTCAGGATGTCATATCTGGTCTGTAGCTCGTCTTTCTCTTCAGTCAGATTGGTGTTTCTGTTGTGCGACTGGGTGAGGCTGATATTGAGCTGCTCAATTTCGGTCATCAAATTCTGTTTTTCCAACGTGGCTAAAATATCTAGTCAGAAACAAATCAAAAAGCAGATTGACAACTTAAATCTTTTTATCTACTTGCTTTGTTTTAAACTTGAATCTTTGAAACTAGAATTCCCCTGTTTTGGAGTCTATTTGGTGACCCCCAGGGGGCTCAGTAATAAACATGAATGGGAAAGACCTCAGCTGATCACTGGGCAAAAGTGACATGACACTGATGAAATAATGTAAATTGGCATTAAGCTCTACAAATCAGGCAGGTAAATCTAAATAACAAAACACAGAAGAGCTCATAGAGCCCTGTTTCAATCACACCAGTGCAACACTTTACTGGGGCACCAAAACACCACACAGACAGACAAAACAGATTTCAGAGTCAAGAAAATACCAAACTGTCAGAGCACAAAATAAAGACCAATATGTTATTATAGAATAAAAGCAAATCCTCACAGCGTATGAAGGATCCGGCCACTATCAGAAGATACAAAGCTCCCAGAATCATTACAACGGCTCTGACACGGCTTCTTTTGACAGCTGGAAGATCATTTTGAGTGTGTGGTCCTACAGAGACAAAGTATATTAATGTATTTTCATGAAGCACTTTTGAAATTGCGTTTTAGAATTATAAATCATTTTATCCAGCAATAAACATTCATCATTCAGGATTTAATCAGATACGCAAAAAACATCTTCTTTGTGTAATATTTAGTTATTTTGTTCTTACCGACTTTACGGGACACAAGATCAATATGACTGCGTCCCAAAGTGTCTACATCCTCGTAGATCTCCACCTGACTTTCCTCTTTTTCTCCTCCGTTATTTTTTCCTCCTCTGCTGTATCTCACAGTCAAACTCAAATCTGGTGCCTGGGTGTGTGTAGGCATGCTGAGAGGTGAAAGAACTTGAATTAACTGAATCTGCTCTCTGTTTGTTTGTTTGTTTCTCTGTGCGTCGGGGAGCATTGAGCATCAAGGAAGTAGCTGCAACACATCTGATACCATGTGAATAAAAAACCCCTTCTATTTCCTGTCACATTCTCGGTCCTAGACTGGGACAAAAATAGATGTCAAGCTGTTTTAACATGGAATAGTTAAATAAACGTATTGTAAAACAAGATGTAAAAATACAAATAAGGCCCAGCCCCTGCAAGAGAAAATCAGCAGCATTGACAAACCACACAGCAGCCCTCATACTCCATTACAGTCCCTACTCACTGATATGTTATTTTGGTTTATGAAGCAAAATGTCAAACAGCTGTTTATCTTTCGATATTATTATTTCTGACGTCCATCACAAATAAAAGTCCATAAATCCACTTAGAAATCAGGGAAAAAGTGCTCCTTATGACTCCATAATTTGCCTGAGAATTATCACAGTTTTGTGTTAATATAATGAAGTAAACAAAATAATAAATGGAACCTGCAAACTCATGTTATTGATTTATTTTGTATTACTGTTTTGTATTGTATTTATTAGGACCATGTACATATACAGCACAATAACAAACAGTACAAAGCAAAAAACACACAAGACACATAATACAAAATACAAAGTTACACACAACAGCACATCACACACATCCACAATGTCATCTAGAAATTGATAATGTAAACTTGTCAAATTAAAGTCAGGTAGTGGAGGAGGGGCCAAAGCATTTAAAATTTTATAAACTAGGCACAAATTTAATAATAATCTAAAATTCTCAAAGCTCAGTAAATTGTATTTCTCCAGTACCCTACAGTGATGGAAATGCATTGTTTTTTTGTCCGGAGTTTTTAGAGATTGTTTGTGTAAGGACTCTTATGGCTGTTTCTCCAGCCTGCCCCCAACATGTGATGCAATAAGACATATGGGAAAGAATCATAGCATGCATAAGTATCTTGGCTGCGTCCAAAGAGAGACAGTTTCTGATATGTCTAAAATTTGCTAAGTTGTACTTTATGGTTTTAACCGTTTTTTTAACATGTTTCTTAAAGTTCAAATTTGGATCCACTGTCACACCAAGACATTTAAAATCAATGACTGTGTATTTTCACCTTTGATGAGAATATCAGTGTTATGAGGTTGTACCATAGTTTTAGAGAAAAACATACCTTTTGTCTTGTCAACATTTAGACTCAAACATGATTGATCAAGCCAATGTGTGATCCTTTCCAATGCAATTGTTAGCTTAGCAGCAGCTAACTCGACTGTTTTTGCATGTGTGTACACAACAATGTCATCTGCATACATTTGTAGTTCTTCATCATGAAACTGTTGAGAAAGATCATTAATATATAGGCTAAATAACAGGGGACCTAACACTGACCCTTGTGGAACACCCATTGTGCACTTCATGTAATAGAGTGTCACCAACTTTAACACATTGTATCCTATTAGATAACAATGAAGACATCCATGCCAGTGCTCTGGATGAGAAGTTAAATATACTATTATAATATTATAGAGTGAGTCACTGCACCAGGGGTTATTGTGTCAATGACTCAAAAAATGACAAACTTCAACACTACGAAGAAAACTTGAATGCATCTCGACACTGCACACCTCTATCAACAAAGAGAGTAGGAAATAGTTTTTTCATAGATCCAGTTATAATTATAATGTGTGACGGCTGCAAACACAATGTAATGTAAAAAAAAACCCTAATGTGCAAATGCAAACAACTTCAGAGCACCACACAATTTTTCCACCAGTTTATTTATATTTTAAACATATACCAACAGAAATGAAACACTAGAGCACAATTCTTCATAAACAACATTAACACAATACAGAAAAAAAAACAACAACAAAAAACAAAGACAAAATAAACTTGAAAAAGAGATAAAAAACTTAAGAGCCTATAAGAAAAACAAGGACATTTTCCAATGTTTCATTTCTATCTGTGTCATATATTTCTAATCTTCTAGTTAAGATCATTTCATAGAACGCTGATTTAGTTTAAAAATTCATCCATTCAATGAAAGTGGGAGCTTTAGGGCTTTTCCAATGCCTCAGGATGAGTCTTAATGTTGAGATTATACCTAGACTTAACACTTGAAACTGCCTTTTATTCATTTCTTGAAATTGTTTTATGGTTTAGGAGACACAGTTTGGGTGTCCTCAGAGTAGGAAAGCCCAGTCCCTCCTCCATGGTCTTTAAGATTTAGATGGACAGATAACAATTCAGTGACAAAGATTATATATTAGGGTCACTTTATTTCATTACATTTCTTTAGATTCTCACATGTATCACTTCTTGCATTTAGTAGCATTTTATAACAAGTTGAAGCCTTTCTCTCAGCTCTTGACAACTTAAAGAGATCAAAAGTTATGTCACTATTCTGAAGTTCCAAGTTCTTTCTTACATTATGTAGACAATTAATTTATTAATATTTAATATATCTCCAAATGTCTTCATGTCAGAGCACCACACAATGAATCCACCCTGCTGAAGTTGTCATGGCTACATGTAAAACCAGGTAAACAGCTGCACAACCTGCATCTGATTTAAAGTCAAACTGTGACCGAAATGTTCACAAATAAATGTATTTGCTACATATGTGCTGACTTTTCATATCAACACTCTTCTGGTCGTTTCTTATCTACAGCACTGGAGGTTCATGTTAATATCAGATGTGTGTTTTTCTCTAGAATATATCAGATATGAGCAGCAGCTTGCGAGTGTGAAGCAACCAAATAGACTCTTTATCCATTCTGTATCTCCCTCACGCTGTCCTCATGAGAAGCATCACTCTAACATTATTTCCTGTGTCATGAATGTAATAAAACTGCTCTGAAGCCAAGTTGAAGGATGTAACTGAGTGACAGAAATAAAACAGCTTTGTCCCATTTTATGAAGCACGTTATACAGCAGAATTCTACAATCATAAATTGGTTGGTAAATATTCAATTGGTTGTTGCCAGAACTGGGTGATATCAACAGAATTAAAGCACAATAATGTGCCATTTTGGCACAAAATTTCCTGTATTAATATTAACAATGTTAAGGTTATGAATACATACAGTTTCAAGGTAGCTCACATCACTATGACCACAAAAGTGTCAGCTGATTAATGGTTTTGATAATATTGATTCTGTATCGCCCAGTTATGCTAACTCTCCATTCAGATACAGATACATCAGTTTGTTTCTGGCTAAACAAACATTATACTGAATTTACCATGACTGCAGGTAAACAGAGGAGAACTCTTAAGCTTGCATTAATAGTTATTTATTTTCATATTGTTTATTTGTAAAGGAGCATAACATAAATGCAACCTCTGATGTATTATACTAGCTTGAAGCTAATTTTCATGCTCATGTTAAATACAGTAAAATATTCACACCATAGGTCTGGAGAGACCAATTGATGGTCAATGGATTGAAGCTCTAATTCCATTGACTTGGGATTCATTTTTATGTGAATGTAGAGTATGTACAGCAGTGACATTTGACATTTATGCTCTAACTAGTTGACTGTCTGAACTAGCTCACATAGGCTTAGCTTAGAGATGAATGATTCTCAGTCATCCAGGTCATGATCACCCGAGAAGAAAAAGAATTCTGGTGGAAAGGTGGACGGGGGCAGAGTGGGCCGAGTGTCTACTCTTGATTCTGTTGGATCCGCATATTTCAGGCAAGTTGCACCTCTATACATGGTCCTCAGTTTATCCAGTTCGTCCTGTAACAGGCTGTAGTTTTTGTTCAGGATGTCATATCTGGTCTGTAGCTCGTCTTTCTCTTCAGTCAGATTGGTGTGTCTGTTGTGCGACTGGGTGAGGCTGATACTGAGCTGCTCACGTTCTGTCATCAAATTCTGTTTTTCCAACGTGGCTAAAATATCTAGTCAGAAACAAATCAAAAAGCATATTAACAACATAAATCTTTTTATCTACTTGCGTTGTTTTAAACTTGAATCTTTGAAACTAAAATTCCCCTGTTTTGGAGTCTATTTGGTGACCCCTGGGGGGCTCAGTAATAAACAAGACTGGGAAAGACCTCAGCTGATCACTGGCCAAAAGTGACATGACACTGATGAAATAATGTATATTGGCATTAATCTCTACAAATCTGGCAGGTAAATCTAAATAACAAAACACAGAAGAGCTCATAGAGCCCTGTTTCAATCACACCAGTGCAACACTTTACTGGGGCACCAAAACACCACACAGACAGGCAAAACAGATTTCAGAGTCAAGAAAATACCAAACTGTCAGAGCACAAAATAAAGACCAATATGTTATTATAGAATAAAAAGCAAATCCTCACAGCGTATGAAGGATCCAGCCACTATCAGAAGATACAAAGCTCCCAGAATCATTACAGCAGCTCTGACACGGCTTCTTTTGACAGCTGGAAGATCATTTTGAGTGTGTGGTCCTACAGAGACAAAGTATATTAATGTATTTTCATGAAGCACATTTGAAATTGCGTTTTAGAATTATAAATCATTTTATCCAGCTGTGACATTTTAACTAAAGTGGCAGAAAATTAAATCTCAACATGTCAAGTCTGTAAATGTTTGTTAATGTTACAGAGACTGATGATATTTTATCCTTAGTTATCCTTAAGTTAAATGGAATAAACATTCATCATTCAGGATTTAATCAGATACGCAAAAAACATCTTCTTTGTGTAATATTTAGTTATTTTGTTCTTACCGACTTTACGGGACACAAGATCAATATGACTGCGTCCCAAAGTGTCTACATCCTCGTAGATCTCCACCTGACTTTCCTCTTTTTCTCCTCCGTTATTTTTTCCTCCTCTGCTGTATCTCACAGTCAAACTCAAATCTGGTGCCTGGGTGTGTGTAGACATGCTGAGAGGTGAAAGAACTTGAATTAACTGAATCTGCTCTCTGTTTGTTTGTTTGTTTCTCTGTGCGTCGGGGAGCATTGAGCATCAAGGAAGTAGCTGCAACACATCTGATACCATGTGAATAAAAAACCCCTTCTATTTCCTGTCACATTCTCGGTCCTAGACTGGGACAAAAATAGATGTCAAGCTGTTTTAACATGGAATAGTTAAATAAACGTATTGTAAAACAAGATGTAAAAATACAAATAAGGCCCAGCCCCTGCAAGAGAAAATCAGCAGCATTGACAAACCACACAGCAGCCCTCATACTCCATTACAGTCCCTACTCACTGATATGTTATTTTGGTTTATGAAGCAAAATGTCAAACAGCTGTTTATCTTTCGATATTATTATTTCTGACGTCCATCACAAATAAAAGTCCATAAATCCACTTAGAAATCAGGGAAAAAGTGCTCCTTATGACTCCATAACTTGCCTGAGAATCATCACAGTTTTGTGTTAATATAATGAAGTAAACGACATTATAAATGCAACCTGCAAACTCATGTTTTTGATTTATTTTGTGTTACTATGATAATACTACAGAGTGAGTTGCTGCACCAGGGGTTACTGTGTCACTGATGCAAAAAGTGACAAAGAACTTCAACACTATGGAGAAAACTTGAATGCATCTCGACACTGCACACCTCTATCAACAAAGAGAGTAGGAAATTGTTTTTTCATAGATCCAGTTATAATTATAATGTGTGACGGCTGCAAACACAATGTAATGTAAAAAAAAAAAAACCTAATGTGCAAATGCAAACAACTATAGAGCACCACACAATTTTTCCACCAGTTTATTTATAATTTAAACACATACCAACAGAAATGAAACACTAGAGCACAATTCTTCACAAACAACATTAACACAATACAGTTAAAAAAAAACCAACAAAAAACAAAGACAAAATAAACATGAAAAATAGATTTAAAAAAAAAACAAACTTAAGAGCCTATAAGAAAAACAAGGACATTTTCCAATGTTTCATTTCTATCTGTGTCATATATTTCTAATCTTCTGGTTAACATCATTTCATAGAACACTGATTTAGTTTAAAAATTCACCCATTCAATGAAAGTGGGAGCTTTAGGGCTTTTCCAATGCCTCAGGAGGAGTCTCAATGTTGAGATTATACCCAGACTTAACACTTGAAACTGCCTTTTATTCATTTCTTGAAATTGTTTTATGGTTTAGGAGACACAGTTTGGGTGTCCTCAGAGTAGGAAAGCCCAGTCCCTCCTCCATGGTCTTTAAGATTTAGATGGACAGATAACAATTCAGTGACAAAGATTATATATTAGGGTCACTTTATTTTCATTACATTTCTTTAGATTCTCACATTAATCACTTCTTGCATTTAGTAGCATTTTATAACAAGTTGAAGCCTTTCTCTCAGCTCTTGGCAACTTAGAGATCAAAAGTTATGTCACTATTCTGAAGTTCAAAGTTCTTTCTTACATTATGTAGACAATTAATTTATTAATATTTAATATATCTCCAAATGTCTTCATGTCAGAGCACCACACAATGAATCCAGCCGGCTGAAGTTGTCATGGCAACATGTAAACCAGGTAAACAGCTGCACAACCTGCATCTGATTTAAAGTCAAACTGTGACCGAAATGTTTACAAATAAATATATTTGCTACATATGTGCTGACTTTTCATATCAACACTCTTCTGGTCATTTCTTATCTACAGCACTGGAGGTTCATGTTAATATCAGATGTGTGTTTTTCTCTAGAATATATCAGATATGAGCAGCAGCTTGTGAGTGTGAAGCAACCAAATAGACTCTTTATCCATTCTGTATCTCCCTCACGCTGTCCTCATGAGAAGCATCACTCTAACATTATTTCCTGTGTCATGAATGTAATAAAACTGCTCTGAAGCCAAGTTGAAGGATGTAACTGAGTGACAGAAATAAAACAGCTTTGTCCCATTTTATGAAGCACGTTATACAGCAGAATTCTACAATCATAAATTGGTTGGTAAATATTAAATTGGTTGTTGTCTGAACTGGGTGATATCAACAGAATTAAAGCACAATAATGTGCCATTTTGCACAAAATTTCCTGTACTAATATTAACAATGTTAAGATTATGAATACATACAGTTTCAAGGTGGCTCACATCACTATGACCACAACTGTGTCAGCTGATAAATGGTTTTGATAATATTGATTCTGTATCGCCCAGTTATGCTAACTCTCCATTCAGATACAGATACATCAGTTTGTTTCTGGCTAAACAAACATCATACTGGATTTACCATGACTGCAGGTAAACAGGGGAGAACTCTTAAGCTTGCATTAATAGTTATTTATTTTCATATTGTTTATTTGTAAAGGAGCATAACATAGAAGATGTGAATGATTCTCAGTCATCCAGGTCATGATTATCTAAGGAGGGTTGAATCGTTGGCAAAAGGAATTCTGGTGGAAAGATTAATGTGGGCAGAGTGGGCGCAATGACTACATGGGTACCCATGATGTGCAATGGTATGGCAGTGTTTCCCTTATATTCATTTGGCAGCGGCGCACTGCCGCTAAAATTTCAGGTGATCATTAATACCAACGGGCTACTAATGATTGTCACTCACCCACTGTGCGAGCACAATAACACTCTATGTTATTGTGGATTTTCTTTAGTCATCCTCCCTCTCTTCGTTCTTCAAAGGATATCTACATGAAAGGTACTAGAGTAGCGTTGCTCCGTTAAGGAATAAGACAGTGTGTGTGTGTGTAAGTGTGTGTAAATGTGCGTGTGTAGTTGCACAAGCACAGAGAGCGAGCGGCAGAAACATGACGTGAACGCGAGCGGAGCAGAGGAAAAGTTTAGCAGTAAGTTGTCAATCTGCCAGTAAATGTACAAAACAGGCTGTGTGTCAGTTACTAAATGCTGCAGCTCCTCAAGGCAAAGAAAATACTCATCTATCGAAGAGGATTAGCCCCGAAGTTAGCAACAACACGTTAACTTGACCAGGCTCACTTAAAGTGGACCGACTTCTAAGGTGGACCAGCAATTCTCATTTTAGTGTCAATCTCAGGCGCTCTTTAACAGAGAACGGAGAAATGTCTGATGAGTCTCTGTCTTGAGTTTTTCAAATGCCCCCAAATATGACCCCCCCCCCACCCGCCACTCCAAAGCAGTCAACCCATGGGAATCACTGGTTATGGCCTAAAAGAGCGCTTAAATGTATCCATTTCATCCTGTAACACTTTGTAGTTTTTGCTCAGGATGTCATATCTGGTCTGTAGCTCGTCTTTCTCTTCAGTCAGATTGGTGTTTCTGTTGTGCGACTGGGTGAGGCTGATATTGAGCTGCTCACGTTCTGTCATCAAATTCTGTTTTTCCAACGTGGCTAAAACATCTAGTCAGAAACGAATCAAAAAGCAGATTAACAACATAAATCTTTTTATTTACTTGCTTTGTTTTAAACTTGAATCTTTGAAACTAGAATTCCCCTGTTTTGGAGTCTATTTGGTGATAAACAAGACTGGGAAAGACCTCAGCTGATCACTGGGCAAAAGTGACATGACACTGATGAAATAATGTAAATTGGCATTAAGCTCTACAAATCAGGCAGGTAAATCTAAAAAACAAAACACAGAAGAGCTCATAGAGCCCTGTTTTAATCACACCAGTGCAACGCAGATAGATAACTATGAAGACATCCATGCCAGTGCTCTGGATGAGAAGTTAAATTTACTATTATAATACTACAGAGTTAGTCGCTTCACCAGGGGTTACTGTGTCACTGATGCAAATAATGACTAATAACTTCAACACTAAATTTTCACTTAACCTGTAACATATCTCCACATTTACTAAATGGATTTGCACCAAATTTTGCAGAGACATGGTTGTGTTATTTATTTATAAGTGCAGCTTTTTTTATTGGAGTCTTTTTTTACACATAGGGCAGCTTCTTTGGTGCCCTGCTTTTTAACATTTTTTATTATATACAATATATACAGTACTTTTGATGGCGTTATGCTTTAAAAAAATTGTAAGTTTCTCACATTCCGGTTCCCATCCTGTTGATTTATATTTGTACTCTGCTTTTAGACCGATCCAGAAAGACTCTAGTATGAAGGTAAATATGTTGCAAAATAAGAACTTTTAGAACAAAAATATGCACTTTTGTGTTTAAATTTTCACTTGCATTAAATATTGTCACACATGTGAGCCTAATTTGAAAAAAACAAAACACGAGAGCTTGTAGAAAAAATGTGAACTTGTATGTTGAAATTTTCACTCAGAAAATTAGATTAATGTTTACATCAATAAATAAGTAATAACAATAATAACAATAAGTTTATTAGCAGACTTCCCAGAATGCATAGTTTTTGGGTTAAAACTCTCCAGAGCCTTCTTTACTTTAATCTCAAGCCTTGGTGGTTCTTGTGATGGTGAAGAAAATGATATGATGAAGGGTTTGTATCCACCTCAGTCCCTGCCCCCGTATGTATAAGTTAACTAATTATAAAGTTATTCAGAGCAGCCTCACAAGTTGTCTCTATACTAACTCTGGTACAAATATAGCGTCAAAAGTAACAGAGAAAGCTTAAGACCTTCATGTCATGAAGAAAAACTGACCCTTTAAACTGAGAATGTAACTGCAAAACAAAGTTGTTGATTAAACTCAATATCTTAAGCTTAATGAAGTTGTTCTCCCAAAATGAGTTAACTTAACACTGTTGGTTTAAATATTACATTACTGGTTTTGCTGCAGAGTAGTTGCTCAGGCGTGTTTATAAGATCTTACAACACATGGACAGGAAGATGATTCCAGATGTCATCAGAAGACACAACACTCCTCCACACAATGCAGCACCTCTGAAAGGCCATCTTTGGGCTGGAGGATGCTTTTGTGAGAGTGGTCCTACGGAGGCAAAGCACACAGAGGGCAATGTCATTAAAAGAAAATAACATGGATCTTTTTATAATTCCCCTCTGTTGTGATGGCATTTTACTCAGTAGCTTCACTGCTTTTGTTTGTGGTTGGCTGACATCTGTACACAGCTGGAAAACATTCTTAGCATTAATAATGATGTTTCAGTCATCAGACCTTCATCAGGAAATGTTCAAAACATTGTAAATAAACTCACTTTATGATTATTTACTCACATAACAATGATATTGAATATTATGTTTATGATATGTCCCAGTGGCAGCATGTCTAAAGAGAAAAGGTGGGGGCCAAGTATGGAGCCTTGGGGAACAGCACAGGTCAGAGGGTCTGCTAAAGAGGAGGCATCACCAACCGCTAACCAACAAGTTCTGTTTGAAGGTTTGAATCAGTCTCGGGCAGTATCCCTGATACAACCCACTTTTCAAGGCAAATGCTGAGCTAAAGTTGAGAAAGATTCAAATCGGTCTGCGTCAGCTGAAAGTAAAATATTGTTTATTACTTTGATGAAAGCAGTTTCAGCACTATGACGTGAACAGAAACTTGAAACTTATCAAAGATGTTGCAATTATTCATAAAATAAACCAACTTTAAATAAACAACTTTCTCTAAAACTTTGGATAAAAATAGAGATGGGTTTACATTCTTTAAAATCCAGAGGGTAAAGTCTTGGTTTCTTGAGAAGTGGGTTCATTACTGTGTGTTTAAGACATGAGGGAACACAGCCAGTAGACAGAGAACTATTTACAGTGGATAAAATAAAAACACAGCTCCAAACCACAAGGTTTCATGCTTTAGGTATAAAGAAACAAACACAGATGTAGATCAGCTGCAGTTACTCAGGATTAGTGCTCAAGGTTGCTCAAATTGGAAAACTGAGTGAAACAAACTGAGCTGAGAGCAAACTTAGAGCTCAGACAAAAAGATAAGCAGATGTAAACAGACTGGAATTCTCAGTAATGAGAGACGCCCACACAAACACACACACATTATTTTGAATAATATTGACTTTCATAATTTCTCTCTTACCTCCTTCCTGTGACTGATGATCAGTGTCACCATCTTCAGTTACGTCTGCACTCGTAGATTTCCACTTCTCTCTCGTCCCAATCTGCTCTGTCTTCCTGAACGCTTCTGTTATATTTCACCTTTTTTGATAAATCTGGTTTGGCATATATATCTGAGGACATTTTGAGAGTTTTGAGACTTTTTAAGTTTCTGCTATAAAACTTAAATGTAAGCAGTACAAACATGATGAACTGTTGGGATGCTGCCTTCAGTGTTTCCTGACCAGACTCTTGTCTGGTTTCAGTGGAAAACTTTGAGGAAGTAGCAGCAGGAAAAGAAACACTGATAGATGCAGATCCTTTTATTCGTTTTACTCATTTGAATGAAAACTTAACTCCAGTTTGGTGGTTTTCTGAATAAACTATGAATTCATGGGAATAAAGCTGGAGAAAAAATGTTTTTCTTTGTTTAAAAGGTGCAAGAATTTGGAGATGCAAGGTTGTCAGTCAACCACAATGATTTGCATGTGTTAATAGATGCACCCACATTTATTCACAGCTTTCTTAAATACCCCACATACATACATATAGTTACATACAGACACACAGAGCAAATCAACAGCTCGTACAAAACAGGAAGTGCTACTTTATCAGTTACTTTATCTTGTTTTACAGAGACTCTGAAACTGTTTCCTACCACACTGTCATGTTTAATGAAGTTAAAATTTGACATGTGGTAAATTCAATTTTTTATTCATGCTGTGGAGCAAGGACAGTCTGTAAATCCATCATTTAACATCAAAATACTGTACTTTCACTACTGCAGGGCAGATCGCTTTGAGAATGATTGTGGTTGACAGACTACTTGACTGTGGTTGACTCTCTTACCTCCTTCCTGTGACTGATGATCAGTGTCACCATCTTCAGTTACGTCTGCACTCTCGTAGATTTCCACTTCTGCAGTTATTATGCCCCACCCTTGGTCAGCCCTATGGGGCGAACAACAATCCACCATGTACCCAATTTAAAACTCCAACAAACTATAATTGATACAAGTTTGTTTCCTGACCAGACTCTTGTCTGGTTTCAGTAGAAAAACTCTGAGGAAGTAGCAGCAGGAAAAGAAACACCGATAGATGCAGATCGTTTTATTCATTTTACTCATTTGAATGAAAACTTAACTCCAGTTTGATGGTTTTCTGAACTTCAATTAGAAGCCATTTAAATAAAGTATGAATTTGTGAGTGTAAAGCTGGAAAAAAATGCAATGATTTGCATGTGTTGTTGTATTTGTTTATACATGTAACCACATTTATTCACAACTCTCTTAAATACCCCACATACATACACATTCACAGACACACAGAGCAAATCAACAGCTCATACAAAACAGGAAGTGCTACTTTATCAGTTACTTTATCTTGTTTTACAGAGACTCTGAAACTGTTTCCTACCACACTGTCGTGTTTAATGAAGTTAAAATTTGACGTGGTAAATTCAATTTTTTATTCATGCTGTGGAGCAAGGACAGTCTGTAAATCCATCATTTAACATCAAAATACTGTACTGAGAATGATTGTGGTTGACAGACTGAAGTTTCTACTGCTACTATCAGGCTCCCAGTGTGGCTGGTTTCATAAGCAGATTCCCCTCGCCCACTACAGTGGGCGGGGAAATAAAATCCATGAATCAATAAATATAAAATCTGTCAATTTCTTTCCCCTTGGAGCCGACATGAAAATTATATTGGTTCAGTAAATTTCTGCTGACAGTCAGTGTGGTGAAGACAGTTTGTGCGGCTGCTGACCTCTCAGCTCATCAGGAGCTGCTGCTGACAGACAAAAAAATAATGTAATAATAATTATAATAATAATAATAATAATAATAATAATGTAAAAATGCTTCATTACAAGTAAAAGTAATCATACATAAGTCAAAGTTAGAAGCTAATTTTACTTAAAGTACTAAAGTAAAAGTACTAATTTTGTAGATAATCAGGCTGTAAGTGTTATATTAAGATGCTGCTTATGCATTGATTCATCAATATTAATGATTTACTTTGTTAAATTTATTTAATATATCAGATACTTTCTCGTGGGTTCACAGTAAGACTTTAAGAACAGCAAAAAAATGTAATTATGTTTGTTTCTTCTGACATGTTATGAACATTTAAGACTCGTGTACAGTTCATTTTCTCATGTTTGCCTTTATTAAGAACAAGATGTATGTGGACAGAGAGGGAATAATGACATGCAACAGGATTTAAACCCAGAACATAACAGTTACTTTGTATAAATGTAACTGCAGGATCACCAGGAAGCTTTCAGGAGACTTCTCTCTCACAGATCCATTGTTTGGATTCATTGCTAGCGATCCATGTTCCTTGTTGATCAATGGACACTGTGGACCGGTTCACAGGTGGTAAAGACTGGTCTTTTGCAAGGGCCCTGCAGAACAAACACCATATTGATACAGGTAACAGCTGCAAAATACAAACAAAGTCTGGACCGACCCTCTTATTCAGCTTCATATTTAGTTTCTTTGTGTTTTCAACTAGTACACAAGCCTACACCATAGAAGAAGAGGCAGAACAATCCAGCTTACTGAGCTAATGTAAGGAAAGGCTCCCCAGCTCTCCCAGCACTGTGAGAATTTTGTTTTTTCTTTCAACAAAGACAGTAGCACACAATTGAATTAATATGAAAACATCGGCGCCCTCATGTGGCAGCCTGATAGAGTGCAGGTTCATTAGGCTGAGCGTCTACAGTAGACTCCTGGTTTCAGGTTTGAGATTGTAACTTCAATATCAGCCACATTTTAACCTGAGATTGTGGTGGAACAATATATTACTTCACAAAATACTGATTTTTTTTTATTTATGAAATCTTAATTGCCTCCCTGCTCTTCTTTTAAATCCCACTTTTAAATGATGTACCATGATTCAATAAAAATAAAATGTAAAATATCTCACGTATAGAGAAGTGTTGATCCGTCCACCCATTTCCACTCCCACCTCTCCTGCCACTCTGAGGTTTTCACATACTGTAGGCCGATCCAGGAAGTTCCACCTTCATTCAGCTCACTGAGAAACTCCTGATAATTTGACAAAAAAAGCTGATGATTATTGCTCTGTGGATACACTGACAGTTCTATGGTAGTGGATTCATTTTCATGTTGTGACCATTTTATGTAAATGTAAATGTAAATGTAAACATGTAATAATATCATTAATAATAATAAGTTGTGTGTGGTATGGTGTTTCCACAAAAAACAAAAAAAAATCTTGGTTAGAAATTCTTAAAACAACATCTACTTCTCCATCATTGAAAAATCCAGAATCTATAAATATGCAAATATTTTTCAATTCACAAGTTTTCCTGCTGGACACAAGATGTCTCCTACTTCACTGAAAAGTCTATTCTCAGCGTTTGAGCACCAGAGGCTCCAAATGTTCATATCACAATTGTGTAAGTTGCATACTGGACCATGATTGGCTCCAAACTGGTTGTGATGTCACAATAATATGCATACGTACACGTCTTAAACTGTCTTAAGGGGAGAAACTTTCCACCTTCTGCAGATTAATGTAAAAAACAGCCTGAACGCTGCACATACAACATTCTGCACAGTGAAGCTCAAACATCCAACTGAAGAAACAACAAGAAAGATATTTTTGAGTGGAAGAGGACTTTAATTTAGTCCTTAAAGGTCCTTCAAGTATTTTCCAAAAGTCAATTATTTTAGTCCTTTTACCATCTCTAAGTAAAACTGGTTATGTGTGACAGGCAAAAAGCACTTACACACATAAACATACTGGCACACACATATTATATTTATAGTATATATGAACACACACAGTATGAAAGATATTCAACACAAGCTCCCAAATAAAAACACAGACCTTCTGCACATGCATGGAGTCACACAGTAAAGCACAAATAAACACATTAAGTCACTCACCTGTTCTTCTTTGCTGTGTACGACCACCAGGTCTGCTGTTCTGTTCTTACAGTCTGCTCTGCTGTCATCCCAACTCTTCATCTCAGTAGATTTGTAGTAACAACTGCATCGAAATCTCTTCCATCCCTCAGGACACAAACTCTCTTATTGTCAAACAAATATTTTTATGTCACTCTGTCCAGACGTTTCACTTCACAAAAGTTCACTTTTTAGTTTAGCATACAGTATATTACCTGCTACTTCTCCCTTTTAGGGTGTTTACTTTGAACTGTAGCTGCTTTTAATTTGTATCTTAATGTAAAGCTATTGTTAAGCTGAAAGTTCCACAAAAGAGAATCAACAACATAAACAGCAATTAAAACAGAACAACAGCGTCAAGTTGAACCTTGCCTTTAGCACATCTAATTTCTTAAAACATGTACACAAACAGAAATTTAAAAATCACAATATATTGTTTATGAAGAGTTATGTGCTGTAGTTATTTCTTTACAAACTCTGCAAAACCTGCTTGCAGGTCTAGTTGTATTTTCTGTTATAAAGCTTTTCGTACCTGCATGTTTGCCCTGGAGCTCCATTACTGAATCCTGTAACCGGCTATGATTGTTCAACAGGTCGTCATATCGTCTCTGCAGCTGGTCTTTTTCCAGAATGGCTGAAATGTCTTTTGAGAAGCGCAACAGCACAAAAAGTTGTATCTGCCAGTCAGACATTCCTACATTTTAATTTCTCATTTTAAAACTATATTAAAATCACTTCAGGAACATACCACTCAAGTTTTTGTCACATGAATTTGCGATGCAGCTAATTATTTCATGCATTCATGCTGCCTGTAATTATCACTTTGCATTGTAATATGTAACTGAAGGGTTGCAGGGATCACATTTGCTGTGGGGGTTGGTATATTTGTCCAACTAAGTTAAGGTTATTGAAGAATGCTAGTTCATACACTGGTTCTTTATTTTTTTTAGGATATTCTCATGTTTGTATTTTTCAGTTTTCTTCCCACAAAACTACTGAAGACACCCACTGATTCCAGGTGGAAAATTGCATGAAATTTTGATCAAATATATGGACATTCACCCATGATATTATCCAACAGAAAAAGCTTAAATCAAGACACTAAATAAAAACAGAGACTCAAGATATGACAGTTTGTATTAAAAACGCAATTCCTCACAACGTATGAAGATTCCAGTCAGCAGCAGAAGACACAGCACTCCCAGCATTATGGCTATCAAACCGCTTCTTTTGACAGCTGCAGGATTCTTTTGAGTGCGTGGTCCTACAGAGGCAAAATATATAAAGAACATTTTTATTATGCTTGTTTGAAGTTTACAGTTTACAGCTTACAACACCTGATAAAACCTTCCATAGTGAATGGTGACTCATGGTGAATTGTGAATTATCAAACTAGTCATTATTTCAGACTTACGGGCTGTTTGTGATCCGAAATCAATTTGATGCTCGCTGAAGATCTCCACCTCATTCTCCTCTCCCTCTCCTCTGTTTTCTTGGACATTTCTGGTATATCTCACATTCAAACTCAACTGTGGTACAGCAGGAATTTCTGTAGACATCTTAAAGAAGTAAAAAACAAACTGAGCCTGTTCAGAACCAGGTTTCACTGTGTGTCTCTGAGCTGAGTAGCTTTCAACACAGGAAGTGTCAGCTTGAGAAACCACAACCACAGATGCAAAGCTAAATTTGTTGCTGTTACATAGCAACCAGTTTGTTGATTTTTTTGTAAATTAAATTTAGACATTCAATGGTCCGGATGTTGGAACGATGAAACCTTTCAGATAAACTGTATATAAAATCTATTTGCTCCAGAAAAACATAGCTGTTGATTTTATTTTAATGTTATTTTGTCTTTATTTTCTAACAGTAACATTTCACTCAACAGCAGAGCTGTGTGCCCACATTATGTCTTTAAGTTGATAAGTATTATTATTTCATCTAGAATGACCTTAAGATCATGACCTTAAGATGCTAAGAATACCATTGTGCTGTTTGATAGAAAAAGGATGACAGAAAATCTTCCACATTGACACAACCTAGGCTCTTTGATAAATACTTTAAGTGCAGCTGGATTAAATGCAGGAGTAGCTTTGCACAACTGGTGACACACAGTACAGAGAATATTGGACCCAAAACAGTAAAGAGAAGCACAAAAGAACGTCCAAGATGAGTATGAGTGGGGGTAAAGAAATTGGTTCTCCTCCATGGACACTTAGAGAGTATTATCCTGTTTATACCATGGTCACTTGCTAACAAAATGCCATATGTCATTAAATTAAAAATATCAGTCATGCTCATATAAGTATTTTTGATCTTTTGATCTTCACAGTGTAATTAAACAGTCGAGCACAGATAACATTAGATAGCATTAAAATAACATTAGATAACATTAGATAGCATTAAAAAACAGAAAACACATTAACATTTCACAAGAATGCAACCATATTTTAGAAAAAACAATATTTCACAAAACACAGAAATACAAATGTTGTGTTTTCTGTTTAGCTGTGTTTTGTGAAATATTTGTTGTTGTTGTTGTTGTTTGCTTGTTTATTTTTGATGTGTTTTCCACCTCAGGGCCACTGTACCTCACTCTGTCACACGTTAGCTCTCCGTCGCTGTCTCTCTTTCCCTTTCTCACTCTTACATGTGAACCACATCTCTATATTTTCTGTGTGGTTTTCTCTCTTTCCTCCTCCTATTGTTAGTTGGTTTGGATGTCCAGCTTCATGCAAATATATGATATGATTCTGTGGTTTGAAACACAGTGTGTTTCATAGTACAGTAAGTTGTATTTGATCTAATTTGACAAAGCTGATCCCAAAACAAACCCCTCTCTCAACAAAGAATACAGAAAATCTATTTCTCATATATCCAGTTTATCCATTGTCCTTGTTGATTGCAGAATCCTGCAGCGTACTGGTTCCACAGTCCTGTTGTCCAGAACCTGTAGGATAAATAAATATTCTACTTTTTAACAAGGCTTAAACTCCAGATTATTTTCAGTTTGAAGTAAACTGATTAATCTCACCTCAAATATTCATATTTCTTGTAATGAATTACTCGTTTAAAGGTGCAGTGTGTAGAATTTAGTGGCATCTAGCGGGACGGACTTGGCAGAAATTAAATATAATATTCATAAGTATGTTTTAATTAGTGTATAATCACCTGAAAATGAGAATTATTGTGTTTTTGTTTCCTTAGAATGAGTCCTTTATATCTACATAGGGAGCAGGTCCTGTTCCACGGAGCCCGCCATGTTTCTAAGGTAGAGAACGGACAAACCAAACACAGGCTCTAGAGAGGGCCTTTCCCTTTTTTCGAAAGTTTTGCGGCCACCGTAAGTTTTCCTACATGCTTGGAAGGGGAGGGGAGGGGTATTCAGTTGATTGCAATCTGCAACCTCACCACTAGAATCCACTAAATCCTACACACTGGTACTTTAACACATAATTACGTGCTGTAAGCCAATATAATCAAAAGCTGTGAATTAAAGAATGAAAAATTGTTCAGTAATCCCATCATTTTGTGTTCAGTGAGAATTTTAAACTAGAGGAGCCAGTGAAGAGATTTAAGTATGGGGGTAATGTGAGACCATCTGTTTGACCTCATGAGTAGTCTGGCGGCAGCATTTTGGATTGTCTGCAGACAATCAAGAGCAGAGATACTAAGTGGAGAGGAGAAAAGTGTGTTACAATAATCAATGCAAGATGAGACAAAAGCATGTATAATCATCTCTAGTTCAGCTGTTAACTAGAACTATTGAACTAGAGATGAACTTCTTAAGTGGAAAAAACAAGATCTGGTCAGCTGCTTTACATGGGTGTCAAATGACGACGATTGATCAAATATTACCCCTAAATTATGCAGGTTGGAGCGGGCAGCAGATTAAAGAGGCCCAATAATAATTAAATACTTACTTACTTACATAATCACCAAGGCAACCTTTTCTGGACCAACAACCAGAACCTCCATCTCATCAGCATTAAGCTGTAAAAAACGTTCTGCCGTCCAGTCTCTAATAGCGTTAAGACAGTCTAGGAGCTTAGATAATCTAAAAGCCTCACTAGGTTTAAATGAAGTAAAGTTGGATATCATCTGCCAATAAATGATAAGCAATATTAAATCTGTCCCAAGGGCAGCAAATATCAAGAAAATAACCGGGGCCCAGAACTGAGCCCTGCGTAACACCACAAGACAGTGGAGAAGAATCAGACACAAAGTCACCAATAGAGACGGTGAAACTTCAGTTCGTCAGTGAGATAAGATGTAAACCAGTCTAATGCTATACCTGATATGCCCAACCCAATCACGTAACCTCTTTATCAGGATTAACACAGAACAATCACCCGTATCAGAGGACATTAAAATATCGTCAGAAACCGTCAGAGGAGCAGTTTCAGTAGAGTGCTGTTTCTGAAACCCAGACTGAAACTTATCAGTGAGTTGATTGGCCACAACCTTCTCTAAAATTTGCGACAAAAGTGGGTGTTTAGATACAGGCCTATAGTTCTTGAGCAAGGTAGGATCTAAGTTTCTTTTCTTAAAATGGGCTGGATAGTAGCATACTTAAAATAGGAAGGGACACATCCTGAAGACAAGGAAGAATTAACAATAGCTGATACTATAAATATAAGATACAATAAACATATAGTAGACAATGTCAACGAAATTACAAAACAAAATTAAATTGACTGTGTTATGGCAATTTGAAAACTCCTCACAAGTTATTTCATTTACCTCAGTTTCTGAAGAATTAAAGACATTGATCGACTGAATTCATTTTTACAACTTATTCAATAACGTTTTTACTTACTTATGACAAACAGTTACTTTGATGACACTTTGATAGAAACAAAAATCTTAAACAATGTCTCACATTTCTGCCAGTGGTGATCCATCCACCCATTCCCATTTCCATCCTCCTCATTCCAGTTTTTCCTGAGTAGCCCATAGACCAAACCAGGACTCTCCATTCATATTCAGCTCAGTGGCACATTTCTAATAGTTAACAAGAGACAGTAATCATTTCTTTGTTCATAATAATTCATTCTGTCTAAAATTTGTTGCAACTTTTCAGTTCCTCTGTGGTGCATAAATTAGAAACACTCAAAGAACTTGAAAACTGGCTCCTCTTATACACTAATCATTGCTACAACAAAGCCAAATATACAAATATTTGTACATGTGTGTATAAAAACAGCCACTACAGCCATACTGTACTACAATATATACTTTTAATTCTTAACACTGTCATGTTCACAATAAGCCACAACAAACACAAGGGGGATCCTACACACTCAGGACTGGGCACAACGGTATGAAAGTAAATACACATTTGTTATGGATAAAGGTAGAGAAAGCAATTTATAATGCAGAAGAAACTGCTTGTTTAAGACTGCGCACTGGACTCAGCCCTGCATTAAAACAGTGCATGGAGCATATTGTTAAAGTTACCAGTGAGACAATGAAATACAATCCAGCAAGTCAAGTTGGAGCTACAGATTAATGTGTTTAAAGACATATCAGGCGCCAAAACACCACACAGAGGTTTGTAATACTCAGACAGGATTTTCCAACTACAGAAAATTATCACGGTGGCCACTTTTTTATCATTCGTCACAATGATCAGAAGGTAAACAGGCGAATACAGCATTCACGTTACAAAGTAATCCATCAGGAAAGTGGGCTTGCATGTATGTAATTGTCAAACGCAGCACCTTGCTGGACGACGTTGCACTTCGTTGCAGCAAAAGTTGAAGCAGCTTCAATTTTTTTGCCAGACACCCCCGCGTTGTCATGCTGAGCCCTCTGCGTTGGCACCCCACTACATCAACACACTTCCCCATTAAAAAGGATGAGAGAGCTGCATTTTTTCATGCAGAACTAATATCAGAGGTCAGACCATTTCATTTTACTAGTTTATCAGTGTTCTTCCATGTTCATTCAAGTCATCAATTTCCATCAAACGGTTCCTGTGATTTTCTCTCTCACACAAATATTTGGAAATATCCAGCCTGTTTACATCTTGATCTGTTAATATTCAATCAGACACCCTTTTGTTCCACTCATGCTAACCCTGCTATCTTCCTTTTTAATGAACCTCATTTTTCAGGAACAGGACTTTTCAAATTCATTGCAAATGTGCAGTAACGTAAACAAAACCACAGTTAAAAAACAAAGGCTGAAAATACACAGGGTCTTAATATGAAAATAATATCCACAACCTCATGAAAGCTCATCAACAAAAGCAACAGGGAAGTGGACCTAAATGACTATATAGCAGGCAGTGCAGGTTGGTGTACATGCATATTGGACATGCAAATAAACACAAGCTCCTACATAAAAACACAAACCTTCTGCACATGCATAGACTCACACAGTAAAGCACAAATAAACACTCACCTGTTCCTCTTGGTTGTTTATATCCACCAGATCTGCTCCTTTGTCCTGGCAGTCTCTTCTGCTTTTATACCAAGTGTTCCTCTCCTTGGACTTATAGTAACAACTGCATCCAAACCTCCTCCATCCTTCAGGGCACCACTTTCCTAATTGTCAGACAAGTGTTTTAGAGACAGTTTTCATGTCAGTCGGTTTCAAATTGTCAAAAAGACTTGTTAAGTTTAACAAGTTGCTTGCCGCTGAAAATAGTCTTTTTCGTTACACTGTAAAATATTACACTGGAATTAGTGGAATCAACTAATCTTTTCATTAACTTAATATAAAAAGTTATATTCATTTCAAGTTAATTCAGTTTATAATTTCTAGATTTTGTCCTCAAACTGTTTTGGAACCTGACTTTCATCTTTATGCTTCTTGTTGTGTTTTTTCTTGCCTTTAACATAAATCCTCAGTCTCTGAATTGTGTGTTTAGTACACAGCCAGTAGACAGAGAACTATTTACAGTGGATAAAATAACACAGCTCCAAACCACAAGGTTTCATGCTTCAGGTATAAAGAAACAAACACAGATGTAGATCAGATGCAGTTACTCAGGATTAGTGCTCAAGGTTGCTCAAATTGGAAAACTGAGTGAAACAAACTGAGCTGAGAGCAAACTTAGAGCTCAGACAAAAAGATAAGCAGATGTTAACAGACTGGAATTCTCCGTAATGAGAGACGCCCACACAAACATACGCACATTATTTTGAATAATATTGACTTTCATAATTTCTCTCTTACCTCCTTCCTGTGACTGATGATCAGTGTCACCATCTTCAGTTACGTCTGCACTCTCGTAGATTTCCACTTCTGCAGTTATTACGCCCCACCCTTGATCAGCCCTATGGGGCAAACAACAATCCACCATGTACCCAATTTAAAACTCCAACAAACTATAATTGATACAAGTTTAAGAACATGATGAACTGTTGGGATGCTGCCTTCAGTGTTTCCTGACCAGACTCTTGTCTGGTTTCAGTAGAAAAACTCTGAGGAAATAGCAGCAGGAAAAGAAACACCGATAGATGCAGATCGTTTTATTCATTTTACTCATTTGAATGAAAACTTAACTCCAGTTTGATGATTTTCTGAACTTCAATTAGAAGCCATTTAAATAAAGTATGAATTTGTGAGTGTAAAGCTGGAACATGTAACCACATTTATTCACAGCTTTCTTAAATACCCCACATACATACACATTCACAGACACAGAGCAAATCAACAGCTTGTACAAAACAGGAAGTGCTACTTTATCAGTTACTTTATCTTGTTTTACAGAGACTCTGAAACTGTTTCCTACCACACTGTCGTGTTTAATGAAGTTAAAATTTGACATGTGGTAAATTCAATTTTTTTATTCATGCTGTGGAGCAAGGACAGTCTGTAAATCCATCATTTAACATCAAAATACTGTACTTTCACTGCAGATCGCTTTGAGAATGATTGTGGTTGACAGACTGAAGTTTCTACTGCTACTATCAGGCCAAATCTTGCAAAGGCAGAGTAGAAACACAGAATTAAGGCTGATTTAAGCTCCCAGTGTGGCTGGTTTCATAAGCAGATTCCCCTCGCCCGCTACAGTGGGCGGGGAAATAAAATCCATGAATCAATAAATATAAAAACTGTCAATTTCAGTAAATTTCTGCTGACTGTCAGTGTGGTGAAGACAGTTTGTGTGGCTGCTGACAGACAAAAAAATAATGTAATATAATAATAATAATAATAATAATGATAATAATAATAATGTAAAAATACTTTATTACAAGTAAAAGTCCTGCATTTAAAATCATACTTAAGTCAAAGTTAGAAGCTAATTTTACTTAAAGTACTAAAGTAAAAGTACTAATTTTGTAGAAAATCAGGCTGTAAGTGATATATTAAGATGCTGCTTATGCATTGATTCATCAATATTAATGATTTACTTTGTTAAATTTATTTAATATATCAGATACTTTCTTGTGGGTTCACAGTAAGACTTCAAGAACAGCAAAATGTAATTATGTTTGTTTCTTCTGGCATGTTATGAACATTAAAGACTCGTGTACAGTTAATTTTCTCATGTTTGCCTTTATTAACAACAAGATGTATGTGGACAGAGAGGGAATAATAATATGCAACAGGATTTAAACCCAGAACATAACAGTTACTTTGTATAAATATAACTACAGGATCACCAGGAAGCTTTCAGGAGACTTCTCTCTCACAGATCCATTGTTTGGGTTCATTGCTAATGATCCATGTTCCTTGTTGATTAATGGACACTGTGGACCGTTTCACAGATGGTACAGGCTGGTCTTTTGCAATGGCCCTGCAGAACAAACACCATATATTGATACAGGTAACAGCTGCAAAATACAAACAAAGTCTGGACCGACCCTCTTATTCAGTTTCATATTTAGTTTCTTTGTGTTTTCAACTAGTACACAAGCCTACACCATAGAAGAAGAGGCAGAACAATCCAGCTTACTGAGCTAATGTAAGGAAAGGCTCCCCAGCTCTCCCAGCACTGTGAGAATTTTGTTTTTTCTTTCAACAAAGACAGTAGCACACAATTGAATTAATATGAAAACATCAGTGCCCTCATGTGGCAGCCTGATAGAGTGCAGGTTCATTAGGCTGAGCGTCTACCTGGTTTCAGGTTTGAGATTGTAACTTCAATATCAGCCACATTTTAACCTGAGATTGTGGTGGAACAATATATTACTTCACAAAATACTGATTTTTTTTATTTATGAAATCTTTATTGCCTCCCTGCTTTTCTTTTAAATCCCACTTTAAATGATAAACAATGATCTTGATGTATCGTGATTCAATAAAAATAAAATGTAAAATATCTCACATATATGAAGGTGTTGATCCGTCCACCCATTTCCACTCCCATTTCTCCGACCACTCTGAGGTTTTCACATACTGTAGGCCGATCCAGGAAGTTCCACCTTCATTCAGCTCACTGAGAAACTCCTGATCATTTGACAAAAAAAGCTGATGATTATTTCTCTGTGGACACTCTAACAGTTCTATGGTAGTGAATTCATTTTCATGTTGTGACCATTTTTCAAGTAGAAATGTAAATGTAAATCATGTGTTAAAACATGTAATAATATCATTAATAATAATAAGTTGTGTGTGGTATGGTGTTTCCACAAAAATAAAAAAAAATCTTGGTTAGAAATTCTTAAAACAACATCTTCTTCTCCATCATTGAAAAATCCAGAATCTATAAATATGCAAATATTTTTCAATTCACAAGTTTTCCTGCTGGACACAAGATGTCTCCTACTTCACTGAAAAGTCCATTCTCAGTGTTTGTGCACCAGAGGCTCCAAATGTCCATATCACAATTGTGTAAGTTGCATACTGGATCGTGATTGGCTCCAAACTGGTTGTGATGTCACAATAATATGCATACGTACACGTCTTAAACTCTCTTGAGGGGAGAAACTTTCCTCCTTCTGCAGATTAATGTAAAAAACAGCCTGAACGCTGCACATACAACATTCTGCACAGTGAAGCTCAAACATCCAACTGAAGAAACAACAAGAAAGATATTTTTGAGTGGAAGAGGACTTTAATTTAGTCCTTAAAGGTCCTTCAAGTATTTTCCAAAAGTCAATTGTTTTAGTCCTTTTACCATCTCTAAGTAAAACTGGTTATGTGTGACAGCCAAAAAGCACTTACACATATAAACATACTGGCACACACATATTATATTTACAGTATATATGAACACACACAGTATGAAGGATATTCAACACAAGCTCCCAAATAAAAACACAGACCTTCTGCACATGCATGGAGTCACACAGTAAAGTACAAATAAATACATTAAGTCACTCACCTGTTCTTCTTTGTTGTTTACGACCACCAGGTCTGCTGTTCTGTTCTTACAGTCTGCTCTGCTGTCATCCCAACTCTTCATCTCAGTAGATTTGTAGTAACAACTGCATCGAGATCTCTTCCATCCCTCAGGACACAAACTCTCTTATTGTCAAACAAATATTTTTATGTCACTTATGTCCAGACGTTTCACTTCACAAAAGTTCACTTTTTAGTTTAGTATACAGTATATTACCTGCTACTTCTCCCTTTTAGGGTGTTTACTTTGAACTGTAGCTGCTTTTAAATTGTATCTGAATGTAAAGCTATTGTTAAGCTGAAAGTTCCACAAAAGAGAATCAACAACATAAACAGCAATTAAAACAGAACAACAGCGTCAAGTTGAACCTTGCCTTTAGCACATCTAATTTCTTAAAACATGTACACAAACAGAAATTTAAAAATCACAATATATTGTTTATGAAGAGTTATGTGCTGTAGTTATTTCTTTACAAACTCTGCAAAACCTGCTTGCAGGTCTAGTTGTATTTTCTGTTATAAAGCTTTTCGTACCTGCATGTTTGCCCTGGAGCTCCATTACTGAATCCTGTAACCGGCTATGATTGTTCAACAGGTCGTCATATCGTCTCTGCAGCTGGTCTTTTTCCAGAATGGCTGAAATATCTTACATTTTAATTTTTCATTTTAAAACTATATTAAAATCACTTCAGGAACATACCACTAAAGTTTTTGTCACATGAATTTGCGATGCAGCTAATTATTTCATGCATTCATGCTGCCTGTAATTATCACTTTGCATTGTAATATGTAACTTATTTTCACATGCACAAATGTGTTAGTGACAGATTTCACATCAGCTAATGACAGAATAATATGACTTAAAGTCTGCTGTTTCTTTTAAATCGTTCTCACCACTAATGTTTGTCCTCAGCTTGTTAGCTTCAGTCAGCTGGTCCCTTTGCAGAGAGACTGAGTTATCTGGTAAGAATTCACAAACATAAAAAAAAAGAATAAAGCAAATATATCAAATTTAAACAACTGATCAAGATTTTGAGTGACATTGAAAAATATAATATTAAAATAAAGATGAGATCCTCACAGAGGTTGAACAGGACAGTGATTCCGATTAGTAGCACGAGACACAGTAGACCCAGAATCACTGCAGCAATTGTAAAAGGGTCTCTCAGGACAGCTGGAGGATGACGAGTGTTTGCTCCTACAGACGCAAAGTATACAGACAACACATTTCGATATTGAACTAGAACTTTACTAGATGAGAACGATGGTGTTAGAAGTGAGAATGCAATCCCTGCAGGAAACTACACCAAAACATCATTTTCACATAAAGAGAGAGACTGATATTAATATCTGTTAGCAAGCAGCTCCTCAGGCATGAAGACTGGGCATTACTGCATGAGCTGAGAAATCAAACCACAACTGTTGAACACTACTGAAGTATCGGATTCAACAGTTTCACAAACAGCCGTTCATTACTTCATTTCTCCAGTTGTGGTGATTTTTTCTTTTCAGCTATGAGCAGCTATTCGATTTTTGTTTCTGACTGTACTGTGCTGGTGTTTTCAATATGCTTTATTTTGTCATTTTGCCACAGTCGACACACTACAGACGATTAAAATTAGCACGACAAGAAGCCAACAGGCAAACTCAGGAACTAGATTCAATTATAATGTCGTCAACTACTGTCGTTATTTTGGACAAATATGAAACTGAACAGACTTAGCTGAGTGCTAAATTTTAAAGACATGCCCACATACAAGCACATACTCACTTGTCACTTTTTATATTAACAATAACAAAGATACTGAACATTGATTCTATCGTATTTAATACTCACCTCCATCCTGTGTCGAAAAATCCACCCGATGATCAGTCAACGGGTCGAAGCTCTCGTAGATGTCGACCAGTCTCTCCATTCTCTCTCCTCTGTCCCCTCGGGCTCCTTTGCTGTATCTCGCGTTCATCAGCTCATTCGGCTTTTCATAAATGTTTGAAGACATTTTTAAGGCATTAAAAAAAACAACCGAAAAGTCTCTGTAGCTTTTTTTTCTAGTCTCGATTTACTCGTCGTACTCCGTTACTGTCACTGCATCGCTGTATTTCTGCTGTATTGCCGTAGTTTAAAATGAGAAATATAACTTTGTGCTGTATTCTGATGCTGCTTTCTGTGTTTTCTGTCTGGTGTGTCTGTCTGTTTCTGTGTGTGTCAGCCAGGTTTCAACAGGAAGTAGTAAAAAAAAAGATTTTCCTCTCTCTTATCTTTAGTTGGGCTTATGAAAGATCAAGTATAAAAGCATGCAGATGTTTAATATATTAGTTTATATTTTAGTTTAGTTCATTTTAATAAGTGAGGTTGTTTTTGAAGTCGTCATTCAAAAAACAGCAGAATGAGAGGCGATTGATATTGGGGGGGGGTTCTCACAGAGGTAGTGTGATACAGGGTTTTTTTTAACTGATAATGAGGTTAAAATGTCAGTTGTGCTGCTGTAGTTTGATGGATTAGATGATAAAGGAGTAGATTAAAGAAATAGAGAACTATTTTTACACCAATGATGGAACGCAACATCACAACATATAAATGATCAAAAAATGAACATGCAAAACATTTGAAGAAAATTAGAAAAAGAAGCTACGTGTCCTGATCTGATTGCGTGTCACAAAATGGCGTCCCGAAGCAACATATACTGACTAAAATGTTTTATACGGATGTGACGTTATCACCACTACTGATCATTTTATAATATCGGCTGTGACCCTTGCTTAAATGCCACCCTGCCCACCCCACACACCCCCAAAAAAATGTGAAATAAGCACAAGTTTAATAAACCTGTAAGAAACAGAGTAAAGAGTAGAGTTCTGGATTCATAGTTTTACAGGCAAATAGCATTTGTTTGGCACGATGAGCAGCTTATAACCTTATTTGTTGGTAACAGGATAATATCTGCCATGTATCGCTGTACCTTTAAATATCTCGTCATAATCTGAAATTTACCAGCTGTGCAGTATCTAAGGCCATAAAAACTGCAGCAAAGACTGTTTTTCTTGTAGTTGTTAAATTAGTTTAGAATGAATCGTCATGTCAGTATTAAAGTGTGCCTTTAATTTTGGCTTAATCTTTATTTTATCAGGAATATGTGCTTGTTTCATACGTTGTTAAGAGTGCAACATGGAGCACATACACACATTAGATGCTTGTGACATCAAAGAGCTGATCATATAAACCACCCCACCCCCCCCCCCCCCCATCATGTCTCAGTAGAGAACACACAATTTCCTTCCTCTGTAAAGATATGTATCATTTTTTTATTCATCATTCAAAGAGAAGCAGCAGCAGTGGTGGGAATATAACTAAATACATTCACTCAAGTACTGTGCTTAGGTATACTTTTAAGGTACTTGTGTTTTACTTGAGTATTTTTATTTTACATTACTTGATACTTCCACTTCACTTCCATTTCAGAGCATAAAGTGCATAAAATAACACAATGATGAGTTTATAAATTAAACTGCATGGTTAAAGATGAAACCAGTGGTTCACAAACTTTATGGTTTGTGGCCCTTCATAAAAACTCTTCATAAAAAGTTTTGTCTTGTTGTCATGTTTCAGATGTTCCACCAAAGCAACATTTCCCCCCTAAATTTCCCCTCACACAACTGTTAAGTTAACTGTAAAAGAGGTAAAATTCTACAATATTTCACTAAAACACAAAGATTAAAGAAGAGAAAAAAAAAATCCAAATTCATGTAGCATCTCACGACCCCTCAGATTTATCTTGTGACCCTCATAAAGCAGTTCAAACTAGCTCCACTTCGATCAGCTACAACAAGAAAATGCTGCTTATGTGCCAATATTCTGCAAAACAAATACTTTTACTTTAGTAGTTTAAGTAAAGTTAGCTGGTCATACTTTTACTGTATACTTTTACTTGAGTAGGATTTTAAATGCAGGACTTTTACTTGTAATTAAGTATTTTTACATTGTGGTCTTGATACTTTTTCTTAAATAAAGGATCTGAGTACATCTTCCACCACTGGGCAGCAGGACTTGTCTTGTCTTTAAGGAGTGCGGGATGTTGCCTTTCACGCTCTGGAAACACGTCCCCCTACCTCGGACCCAAGCTAACGCTAGCTTACTGGGAACTCAGAGCACTGCACACTGGGACTAACGTTAGCTACTTTAGCTAAATTGTGCAAACAGGCCAGGTATCGTAATCAAGTAACATTAAACTTAGTGAAATATTGCAACAATAGTCTGAGAACAGCAGATGAGCCAACTGTCAATCACAGCTGTCAATCACCGCCCACATGGCAGACATCAAAGCTACTATAAGTCTTCAAATCTTTTTGACGGAGCAATAATTTCCAAAATGACCATCAGCACACTTACTAGAGGGTCTGAAGTTAGAGATTAAGATCAGAATAACCCGTTGAAAAGAATGATTGACTCAGTATTTCTACAGAGAAGTTGAGGCTTTTTGAATGTTAGTCAGTTGGAGCATCCAGCAGCCGTTGCTGTGGTGATATTGAACCTGTACCTCCGCATTTGCTTCAGCCTCAAGCCATGGTAGATGCCGCTTTCGCCTGACTCAAACCCCGAATCACCAGTAGAGCTTTTTTAAGGTCAGGATTAAGTGCTGCTGTGTTATTCAGTGCAGCTCTTCACCTCTGAGCTGTTTTGATATGTTTTTAAAGCAAGATGTTAAACCCGCAGTACAACACATAGTAGATGGTAATTTTTCAGTCACCTTGGCAAGATCTGACCTTCTCTTGAACTCAGCTGTGATAAGTAAAAAAAGTCATTTTACTGGTGGTGTTCTGGCTTTAATCAGAAACAGTCTTCAGGCTCTCATTCATCCAGCGCCCCTCCTCACTGGAGCGTTATCAGGCCTTGGGCTGTCCGGGTCCCTGGTGGGTTATGGTTGGACTCACAGGCAGAGCTGTGGTCCGGCACTGTGCTGTAAGGACGTTTATAAATCTATCTGTGATCCCAGAGAGCCGTTCTGCAGCCTCATGAATCCAACATCGCTGAGTCGCATTGCTGCATGTCTGTGAAAGCCAATGACCCCTTGAATGTCCTGCAGATAACAGTCACACACTGACACGACTACTAAACACTCACACACGCACAGAGGTGGCAGAGGCTTCTTCTTTTCTGACATCATGACACTGCAGACACTTATACCATGGCCAATTAACAAAAAACCTGTCATTAATCAACAGGAAGTGAACTTCATTAACCACCCTGATGGAGGCAACATAGGCTAAAACATTTTAATAGTATTTTTGAGGACAGCTGTGTAACCTGTTTATCAATTAGGTTTTGATGGACTTGTATTTGCTTATGCTTGTCACTGGTCTGCACCTCATTGCTTTAGCTCAAAAATTGAGCAATAATCAAAAAGCAAATGTGGGATAATAACATTCTGAGATAATAACTTCATCACTTAACTGTAAATTTGACCACTAAAGCATAAAGCACCAGTATGATGGGCCGCGCTGCCATGAGCAATAATCTAGGACTGTGTTAAACTATTTACTGGAGCTGAAATCTTGTTTTTGCTGACCTCCAGGGGTTTAACTTCTAACCTTGCTGCAGCGATGTACAAGTGTACGACGTGACATCATTGTTGTGTGAGGAGAAAAGGGCTTTAAACTTTCAACCTGAGAAGACAAAGAATCTCTTTAAATCACAAAAATGAAGACTTGGACTGCTGTGAAAGTGTCTGAGAACTTGACCTTGACCTGGTAAAATACTAGAATAGAATATAGAATAATAAACAAGACATAGGACTTTGTGTCTCGTATGCTACGTCATGTTAATAGTCAGCTTTCAGAGACCTGAAAGACTTGCATCGTGCTTTTTAAGACCTGAGATTTAACTTGCTCCACAAGAGTAAAATAAACAGCTCTGTGTCCTGATGTACGCTTTTATCAGACAAATACCACACTCACAACACTTTACACATTCTTCAGTATTCCTTTGACACTTGTGTGAACACACTGCAAATACTGACAAGCTTTCTTCTGAGGAGTTTTTAGATGTGATCTGCTGGGCTTCAGTCTTTCTTTTATTCCATCCTGAGAGAAACAGTTGAATATACTTTTGTACGCTCTGCTTTCTGGTGAAGTGTAACAGATCAGCGAACACATGGTTGTTTTTATCTCACATGTTGATCTGTTGAACTGCTGTGAGCTTGACAAACCATCAGTGTTCAGGAGAGATTACCACATGCATCTCTGTCTCTCTCTCTCTCTCTCTCCAGGGGCCAACGGGTCCAGTTGGTGATATAGGTGTACCAGGACCTCAGGGACCCCAAGGACCACAGGGACCCAGTGGACGCTCCATCATGGGGCCCCCAGTACGATAAACATACGAGTCTCATTTAGTCCAGATCTGTATAATTCTTTTAGTGTTCTCACTCTAATCAAAACTTAAGTTCCTCAAATTTTTAGCGAATTTTGAAAGTTAAATTGTATGTAAATATATTAAAATATAAAATATACTGTATATCATGTGCTTGTCTACACAGTCATAGTCATTTTTCTTGAATAACATATTATGAAATACAAATTCTGCTTTAACATATTTCTCTTGAATTTAGATGTATATTTCTAACATATGGAAACTACTGTATTTTTACAGCACGTTGCGAATATTCAGTATCATACAAATTACACAGGAACTGAAGCCTACGTTTGTAAAATAAGTCACTAAATGTGTATATTTTGTTATCTGCAGGGTGCTCAAGGTGAGAGAGGACAGAAAGGTGAAGCTGGACAACAAGGAACGCAGGTAAAAAAAAAAAAAAAAAAACTGCAAACACAACATGAATCTAATGTTTGGTCACATTTTGAGTCAGAACTATTGTTTGGTTGACATTAGGTAACATTTAGGTTGACGTTAAAGTCATTTTTTTTGCAAAGTCAGAATCTAACAACTGGCTTCTTGTTATTTTTCATTCAGCAAAATTATATAATACAAATTTTCACCTTGTTTGTGTTGATGTTGAGCTGTGAAATACTTGGTAGAGTTGTGTTTTTCTTTATTTTTCAGTGGTTTGAACAGGGAGATAAATTAATTAACATTGTTAGTGACAGAACATGGGGTCAACGTGCCATTTCAGAGAGGTTTGTTGCTTGAGAAGAGCCTCCCACGAGTAATTACTGCACTACTGTAAATTACTGGGATTAATATGACCTTTCAGAAGCAAATAGCAGATTTTAAATAATGTTGCCATTTGTAAAAGGTTGATCTCTGTGGTTCAAATCAATTCCTGTTTCCTGAGTTTGTGACACTATAACAAGCTCCAATATTACAGTGTTTGTGGAACAACATAATTTATAACAGAAGAGTCAAGTTTTTTTTATACTGTATTTTTTGGCATTTTTTGCCCCTTATTGTAGAGTTGATAGTACAGGAAACAAGGAGAGAGAAAGACGATGCAGTAAACTTCTCAGCTGGAATCAAATCTGGAGTAGAGGAGGTGTAGCCTGCATACTAACAAGGTTAAATCTCTAACTCTTCATTTCAGCAGACCAGCATCTATAGGAGTGCTGAAAAATACAAATGAAAACACAAAATAACATGAAGAAAATAAAAAGCTATTGCTTTAAATACATATCACACACAAAACACATGACTAAAAAAGAAATATGTACAGATTACCTCCCAGTGAGGGTTTATTTGATGCTGAAACAGTCACATGTGTCAGTTTTTTTAAATACTCATCTAATTTGTCAAGATTCAGACTTAGTGTGAGTACGACCTTCAGTGACCTCTGCTCTCTTCTCAATGTTGCAGGGAATTCCTGGTAGAGCTGGAGAACCAGGCAGAGAGGGACCTGCAGGATCCAGAGTAAGTCGCTGCATACTAATTTATAGGAATACTACTACTACTACTACTAATACTACTATTAAAACTGCTGCTAATACTCTACTACTATCACTGTTAATACTACTGCTACTACTGCTACTACTATTACTACCACCAATACTACTGTTACTACTCTTGCTACTGCCTCTAATAATACATATGCTGCTGATACTACTTCCATTACTATCACTAATACTACTAGCACTGTCATTACTGCTTCGTCTACCACTGCACTGCAGTCTCCCCCGAAGGTCAGCTCAGCAAACTCTGTTGAGTGTTTTAAATCTCATCTTAAGACCTACATTACCTTTTCTCCTTTAGTGATGCTCCCCTTTGTCGTTGTTTTTATTCTTTCAATCACTTTTGTCTTTGAGTGAAGTGTGCATCATATGCTTTTGTCATCGTGCGCTTGCATTTGCACTTTGTGAAGCACTCTGTAACCCACATAGCTCACTTTTTGCCATCAACGTATGATATGTATGTTTAATTTTAATTTCATATCTGATATAATGTATTGGCTTGCTATCCTTTTGTTTTCTCTTGCATCTGTAGGTGGTGTTAGTAGTGTCTTTTAAGTCCATGTGGGGTGGGCTCCTAAAAATATGTATTTATTCATTAATTCTGTAGTCGTAGTAGGGGTGGATGTTGTATAACTACTATATTACTAATGGTCAAAGTCACTACTAAAATAATTTTAAAACCGAGGAGAATAATTTGGACCAAAACAATAACAATTCCATGTCAGGACCTTATGTTCCAACGTATTGATGTTATTCTCCTCCACAGGGACTGCCAGGAAAAGACGGACCCCCAGGCAGAGAGGGCCCCACAGGGATTATTGTAAGTGATTATGAAGTTATGATATTGTTTATCTGTTGTTTATGTGATTTCGTTGAGGAAGACACAGGAGAGAAATGAGGATTTGTGGCAGCTGAACCAGACCGAGTTACAGTTTTGCTATCTTGCTACTGGTTCTCATGCTGGACGCTTGAAGGTCGATCTTAATTGGAACTGTGACTGTAGAGATAATTATGGATTTGTGAGAAGATTTGGAGTTTGAATTTTTTGAACTTTTACAGCATGCTGTCTGACCAAAATCCTGTAAATTGTATTAAAGCTACTGTACTTTATATTCTGTTACTGCAGTGTGGCTCTCCTCTTCACTGATATCAAGCCACTGGAGAATCGTATCAAAAGCAGCTGTTTAGTGAAAACGACAAACACTTGACACCAAATAACTTTTTCCACCAATATACATAGATTTTTTACTTTTGACACTCAAAAGAAGCACATATTGATTGATGGAATTATGCAGAAAACAACAGTTGATTTGTTTATTAAAGTTCAGACTAGAATCAACAATGACACCCAGACAGAGTCCCAACAATGTTAATTTGTGTGTTACAAGACTCTGCTGGACTGAAAATGATAACCACAGTTTTTATTCTCATTCAGCCGTAGGAAGCTTTTAGCCTTCCAGGGTTTCACATTTACATTGTGTCATTCGGCAGATGCTTTTAAGCAACTTACAATCAAGGCAAGACATTAAAGCACAGTGACTCAAATAGAGCTGTGGGACAAATTCTCAAATAGCTGACAAGGTACAATGAGAAAGAGTGCTAAACAGAAGGTTTTTGTTTTGTTTTTTGTTGTTGTTTTTAATTAAAGTATGAAATGAATGGAAGTAGACAAGTGTATAGGAAATACCATACATTTTACTTCCTTAAGGCAGTGCAGCAGGGAGTTAAAGTAGCCTGGATCACCAGGTTTTTTCACCTGAGTACAGCTGAGTGTCATCTGCATAGAGGTGGTAGCAGATGTTATATTTTCTGGGGGGAAAAAATAGACCCCAAAGTAAGTGTATGTAAGGAAAATTAAAAGTGGGCCTAATGTGGAACCCTGTGGTCCTCCACAGGAGATGAGTGCAGAAGAAGATGACACGTTATCAATTCTAACAGAAGCTGTTCTGTCTCAGTAGATTTATGAAATCAAATTCATTTTTAGACTGTTTGGAAGTCTTCTGTGGCAAATGACTGAGAGTACAATACCTGGAAAAACAAATTTAAATACCTGATATTTCTGTATTTGGTTGGTGGTAAACAATGCATATTAAGTCAATGATATGTGTAACTGAACTGATAAATATTGACCGTAATGCTATATCTTGAGGTATTTGAGTACTTGTAGCGGACATTGGGCCTCATGCAAGAACATTTCTGTATTTTTATCCTAAAACTCTTACTTTTCTCTGCGATGTTTGCCTGTATGAGTGTTCAGATTCAACAAACTCTCTGAACTGCCTGAACTTGTCGTTAATCGTTCCTTTCAGCCTGATGAATGTCACCTGTTGATGAGGATAATTTGCATAATCCACGGCCCTAAAATGTCCATATAAGGCTCCATGTTCCACTCCGTTTGTGGGTGAATTTCGTTCCCAAAGAGTAAAAACAAGAATCGCACTACAGCTTTAAATCCTGTTTTCAGAAATCAGCAGATAACAAATAATAAGTTGAGGAATGTCAGTAGTAGAGGACCCAAAACAATTAGAAAATATTAATACAATGAAGTGTCATCAGAGTAGCGCACCGTCCCTCTTTCAAATCAGAGACTGTAGATGAAACACGTTCCTGCTGCTGTGGGACGTCTACAGCTGTTTAGTAAACATGGAAAAGGTTCCACATTCTACAAGTTGTTGTGGGAAACGGTATCCAACAGAACACAAATGAAATGGTGTTTTGTGATTTTGGAGATGTCTGTGTGTGTGTGTGTGTGTGTGTGTGTGTGTGTGTGTGTGTGTGTGTGTGTGTGTGTGTGTGTGTGTGTGTGTGTATGTGTGTGTGTGTGTGTGTGTGTGTGTATGTGTGTGTGTGTGTGTCTCTGCCAACTGAAGCCACATAAATTGCCCTCCGTGTGCGATAAGAGGTGATCTGAGAAGGTTTTATCGCAAACGCAATTTTGTGCCAAAATGAGCACCAAAATTGCACCGCGCCGCCTAATCAGTGTAAACACAGCCTCAGCTGTGCGTCTCCTCCTGCTGGTGCAAGTGCACTCCTTCACTGCATGGAAATGACCAAATAGTCAAATTAGTAGACTTGCACCTCAGAAAAATTGCATATAGACTACGTTTGGACCAGCGCTGGCCTTTTGCCTGCAGGAAAATAGCTTCCTATAATACATGTCATTTATAAAGTGTTTCTCCCCTTGTGAAGAAAGGCAGAGATACTCTGAGTATGAGGAAACTGATGAACGCCACTGATTTTCTTAAATCGCTCATACGAGTGCCTCTTGCATGACGTCCGTTTTGAACATTTTGTCTTATGATTTAATGCATCACTGTTTTGTTCCTCCTCACGTCTGTCTGTGTCTCCTCAGGGGACTCCAGGAGCCCCAGGGGCCCCAGGAAACACGGGCCCTCCAGGAAAACAGGGAGAACTGGGACCACCGGTGAGTCTGTCACACACTAGGACCGCTTCTTCTCGTTTATCTTTTTACCTTACCAGTTTGGGTTTAAACCCTGTAACAGAAGACAACCTGTTGTCTAATCTGTTTCCTGTCACCCGTCTGACAAAAGCTGCTGAAAGAACATGGAAGCTGTGTGTAAATATCCAGGAAGAGGCAGGAAGTCATGTCAGTCAGGCTTAACGGAGTCTGTCAGAGGAACACAGAGAGTCCAGTAAGGTGATCAGAGTGTCATGTCGGCAGGATTAACACCTTCCTCACCGGGTTTATCTGATTAACACACAGCTGATTCTGGGGAAGAGTGTGTGTCGTCCCCAGTTTGTGAAAGAACTCCTGCAGCCAGCCCTTCTAAACAACATATTCTGCAATTAACACTTCTTTTACAATATGAATAGTATTAAAAATGTACTTTATTTATGCATGTTTGGAAAAATAATAGATTCTCATTTTAAAGATTCAAGCTTTTATGCTCTAAACTTACTCAGCATCTCATTGTGTTGTAGAATAAGTAACCTTTAGTATTGTTATAAGACAACGCCGTACTAAATCAGCTCTGGCTGGGATGTGTTGTGTAGAGCTGCAAACTTTTTGCTTTACAGCAGTTTTGGATGATAAATATTGCTCTGAAAGCAGCACATTATGAAGAGAAGTTCAGCTTCACTTGTCATTTTAGCCGACAGTGTGTCAAAACACCCACATCTGTGGTTTTCTGTGTAAAATCTGACACATCAGTAGCATCAACATGTCAGGTACTTTACCTCGGCTGCTGCTTTTGTCCGTTTGGTGCGTCATACGTGTGCTACAGGTGTCAGTAAACGGTCCTTCAGTTAGAAGAGTTTCACTGCAGCCGTCCTCAAGCGCAGCAGAGTGAAGGAGAGAAGAAGTCCAGGAAGGGAAAGTGTTGAAAAAGAGGCACCTGGCTGAGCAGGACAGAAAATAATTATGGCTGAAAATACTTCATTTTTGATTTGTGGATTAATGTTTGAGTTATTATTTGAGTAACACATTTAAGAGGCTGGTACCAAAGGTCTGATAATGACAACATGTTGGAAACACTGCTCCTCCTGACCTCGTGCTCTTTTCTAGCTCACCATATGTTGAACTGCTTTTACTTTGTTACTTCACATCCTGCGTGTTGTGTTTAAGCTTCAGGTTAATAAATATATTCACATATGAGAAAATGAGTCCAAACTTCTGACTGCTCCTGTAAGAGACTACAGAGAGTTTTTTCATCACACTGCAGGCAAGAATTTCCATCGTATCATATTGACTGATATTAATTTCCATGATGGATGTTTATAGTTATGTTACTGAACCTTTTTGAATGGAATCATGGCACCCTGAAGCAAAACATGATCAAATTGTAGGATAATGAGAGACGTTCTTTGTTTGTGTTGATGAAGTGTTTAGTTTAACTCAATATGTGACCGCTCTCTGCTTTGGCGTTTATTCCTGAATAAATGAAACGTTCACAGACAGCAAATCACATCTCGACGTCGCAGGGAAGATGAGATTCTGCGGGATGTGATACAAACTGCTGACAAATTACTTTTGCACCGCTGTGATAAAATGTTGTCAAGCATGTAATTACAGATACGTGGGTGGACTGCAAAGAGCTCTCCTTCACTAATTAACAACGCTGTTGTCAGCTGCAAGTCTTTTTGTGAATTTTCTGGAGGAAAACATACAGTAGTTGTAGTTTTTCGTAACAGCGCTGGTTGGATAAAGATTGGTTTTTAATAGCTCAGATGTTTTAGCTGAAATGTTTATCATCATGTCAATTTATTGTTGTGTTTTTACAAGCTTGGATTGAAGGTGCTTCAGGCAGATAACTTTGTCCAGATCCAGTCTTCAGTCAGTTCTCTACATGTGTTTACTACCTGTTTTTACCAATCACAGCACCAGTGTTGTTGGTTTTAGTGGCTCATTGTTCCAAGGAAAGGACTGTTAACTGGAACACTGTTATTTATTTAGATTAGTTGTGAGTTTGGATGTTTTTTTTAACCTGACAGTTATATAAAAGCCTCTCAAAGAAATCATCATCAAACATGTCAAAGAGAAAGTCCAAACTACAGATTACAGCTCAGTTCAGTACATTAACTCCTGAGGTAATAAATTAATTAATTATCAGTCAGGAGTGCTTCAGTCAGAGGGAACAACATGAACCTGAGGCCCTAAAATGATCAAAAAGCAGAAAAGAAAAAATATAAACTCGTTAGACGGATTTTAAAGAAAAGTCTTCTTGCTACATGTGACAGATGATCAGGTTGATGTCCTGTCCAGAGGATCCTTCGCTTCATGTCTTCATCGTCTTCATCGTCTTCATCATCGTTGTCACATCTGATCAGGTTGTCAGAGTTTAATTCTTTTTGTGTTCTGCAGGGTCCTCCTGGAAACAAGGGAGACAAGGGTGAACGGGTAAGTGTCTTTTTCCATCAGGCAGGAGTAGCCAATAATCTTTGTATGGAAATAAATAAATAAATAAATAAATAAATCTTCCTGCATGTTAACTCACCAGCATAATGTGACCCCTTGTTAACTTGTTTACTCCTTGTTTTTTTTTGGTTGAAGTTGTTGATTCTTTGGTTATTTTTTAAGCTGCGGTTCATGTTGACGCTGTAGTTTGTGTTGTTATATTGTGTCCTATTATATTATATGATGAGCCTGCAGTTTTATAAAATAATAAATAATAACTTGATTTGTATAGCATTTGTATGGCTGTCATGCAAATGTGCAGCCCAAAGTGCTGTAAAAAATAAGACCAAGTAAAAAAAGTTTGATCACAAAAATAAACAATAACAATAAATAATAAAAGGTTTTTATGAGCAGTTTCCTAGAATCAAAAGATAAAAGACTAAAAAAAGAATTTGTATGTCAGCAATAAGTAGAGCTGTAGTGAAAAACATGATAAGGTGTTTCCTCCTGCGATGACGATAACAATATCTTGCATCAGGTTTATTATCTCTGCTTCATCTTGCTGGCAGATGAATTTGGGTATTTCCAGACTGAGATGGTGCCACAGTTAAGACCCCTCGACCTCTCAGTTCACACATAACTCAAGAGATTATAATGTTATACTCAGACCACAGTGATCTTTCATTCAGCCGCTCTATGCAAATTTCTCAGAACTTCTCTTATCTAAAAAAAACATCAGACTCAATGGTTGGTTATTTCATGTGAACATCTCAGCCTGTCGACGTTCAGAAGACGCTGCTGTTTGGATTGAAGGATTCACAGCAAAGAGTGATTTAGTGTGTTTAAGCTCTCTAATGACAAGTTAAAGGGTTTTCCCGCCATAATTGAGTTTAAATTACTGTAGAGTTTCAATAAATGCTCAGCTGACAGCAGCTGCAGGCGAATGGCTGCTTCTTTTATTTTTTTTCTTTAAGGGAAACACTCAGAGCAACAGTTGACTTCAGTAATAACAGCTCAACTACATTTTGCTTTCACACAGACAAAAATACAAAACAAAGAACACATAGAAATAAGAGCATGGAGAATAAACTGACTGCTTTAGTGTGTGGTGTTGTTGGACTCAGTGTTCACAACATCATCAGCATGAAGGAACTATTACAGCTGGAAAAATGTCCGACATTGATGCAGCAACTGTGACAACAGCTGAGAAATCAAACACACAACAGATGCAAAGAATGATTTAATAAACCTTTATACTTCCTGTTTGAACGTTTTTAAAAAGAACCAGCGCACACAAACACATTTCATCATCAATTTCTTTCAAAATGTGTTTATAGTCTGTTCAGACCTTTATATCAGGACACCTCAGTCATTGTACTTGTCATCACTTGAACCACCGTTCATACAAAAATTATAAATAGCACTTTTGCTTCTGTGTGTTTTCAGGGTGACCTCCAGTCGACAGCTTCAGTTCAGGCCATCGCCAGGCAGGTCTGTGAGCAGCTGATTCAGAGTGAGTACACAACAATCCCATGACCTGACATTTCATCCAGTCTTAAGACTTAGTTTTAGGATTAAGGTTAGAAAAGCTTTAGTTTAAAGATTTATCAAAAGAATATATATTCTCTTCTTACCAGATAACCTTGGTTTTATTTGGCTTTTTTGAGATTTCTGTAGAAATATCTCTTTGTTACTCCAGATGATCCACAGAACTCTCTGCCAACAGTTTTAATTCACACTATTTGTTCAGTAATAAAAGCTGTTGATAGTGTGTTCTGTGGATTATCCAGAGCAACAGGAACACATGCCGCCTGTTTGTTCAGGCTATTCGGGTGTTAAGATCTGTTTGAAGACAAATCTGCTTCAGCAGATCATTCGTTCTGACTGAAGCTGCAGTCAGACGTGTTTACTGAGCTTCTACTCCACAGTCAAGTTCTCTTTAATAAAGTGATGATTTAAATTTAGCTGCAGTTCATGTACGTTCAGTTCTCCTCGTGACCTCCATTAAGGTTCTTTTTAAAAAGCTTCTCCAGGAATTTAGCATCACTCTTCTATAACATTGTCAGACTTAAAAGTGATGCAGCAGAACCAGAGACGTCGTCTTTTTTATTCCACACATTCTTCTTCATGTCAAAATATGGTGCCTACATTACCCACAATGCAATTCAACCACCGACAGTTCAAGTGGAGACTCTGGTGTGTGATGCTAGCAGTGGCTAACGTAGCCTGGAGGAGCTACAGAGGTCCAGTAACCTCACTTCTTTCTGACTACACACCTCCAGATTGTTTTGCTTTTCAAACTTGTAGTCTTTAACCAACGCTGACTCAAATGACATCACTTGAGGCAATTTATCATATAAATTACTAAATACTTTATATTACTTTTTACACCTTGAACACCTGGAAACAAACTTTGTTGTGTAAAATCAGTTGAGCTTGTTTAGTTTGTTAATCTCTGCTGTTGAAATTTCCAGGTCACATGGCTCGCTACAACTCCATCCTCAACCACGTACCCAGCCCGCCAGTGTCCATCCGCACCGTGCCGGGACCCCCCGGAGAGCCCGGCCGAAATGGATCCCCAGGGCCTCAGGGAGAACAAGGGCCCCCAGGAAGACCTGGCTTCCCAGGACAGAACGGACAGAACGGGCAACCAGGAGAAAGAGGTGAGACTGTCAACAAGACCAACAGAGGAGATAAACAGGAGGAGAGTAGAGTGAAGATTATTAACGAGGTGTTACTGGACGCTGGAAGACCTTCAGTTTAACTTACAGACACAAATGAAAGTTTCACATGTTGATACTGAGAGAAATTAGTAGATTAGTAGCAGATTGAAGAGCCAGCATGTATGAAGAACCTTTTCCAGACCAGCTGTGAATTTACTTTAAAGCATCAAAATGTACCAACAGAAGTAACGTAGATACATACAGTATGTTGCTACTCTAGAGGAAGAGATGTGTTGAGAAAATGTAGTGGTTGGAAATAAAGTGGTGTCTGTGTGTGTGTGTCTGTGTGTGTGTGTGTGTGTGTGTGTGTGTGTGTGTGTGTGTGTGTGTCCAGGTCAACCAGGAGAGAAGGGTGAGAAAGGATCTCAAGGTGTGGGAGTCCAAGGCCCCAGAGGACCTCCAGGAGCTCCCGGTAACCACACTGATGCTCTCAGACTTCGTCTACATGAAGCTAAATTCTAAAACGCTGTTTTTGAGAAACATCGTCACACAGCTGGAGTTTTAACTTGTTTCTGCAAACACCTCCGTCCACATTAAACCACTAAAACAGATAAGATACTGTTTTGTCAGCAATATAATAATAAAGCTCTGTTTTCCCCGAACACATTTCAACACCAAGCCAGCATTTTCACATTTACACTCTGGAGGCCATTTTGGAAAAGCTTCATTTTCAGGGGAGAAAAATGCAGTTTTAGTCCGGATGGAGGGTCGATATTTGTATCTCTTAATCTCAAAATCACAACTCAAACAAGAACAAACAGAAACAAAAACACACTGTAAAAATCAGCAGAACTTACACTTTATAAAGACTGCAGTCTCTCTGTGATGAGCTCAAAATCAGCATCAAAAGACGCTTCTTATAACTTGAGATCTTGTTTCATAAATCATCAAATTTCTGACTTTACCTCCAGTAACAGTTTTTACAGCTTCATCAACGTCTGTGTGGAAACCAGAAATAAAGTGTTGAGAAGTGAAGGCATCTTTTAAAAAAGATTTGTTGTTTTCCTTCCCAAAAACAACTTATATCGTGATACGTATCGATGTCCTGCTGGCTGATACAGAACAATTACAACCAGGAAAAACAATCAGAGTGATTATATCAATTATATCCCTGGAACCCCGACAATCTTCCCAAGACAAAAAAATACAAATCTTACATTTATGTTGTCCTTTTTCTCGCATAAGAAGTGTCCTAGAGCATGTTTACTGCTAATCACATGTAAAATGATGCCATTTCTGAATAGCCTAACTTCTCCTGCAAAAAACAGTAGACGGCAGCCTGAGTGACACATATAGTGAATCTGCCATAAGCATATAAATGAAGAAGACAAGCAAAAACAGGAAGTTTGAGTTTATTTATTTGTAAATCACTTTTCATACAGTAGTTGTAACTCATAAGAAAAACATTAAAAATAAGAAAAGAAAAACATTAAAATACATAAAAAAGAAAAAGAAAATAAAAAAATTCATTTAAAAATGAGACGTTAAAGTGTGTAATGTGCAGTAAACACACACTCAGGTCAAATAATAATAATAAAGTGATGAAGAACATGCAAAACATTTTACACAATAAATACATCATCATTTTCTTTTAACTGACATTTGTATTTTTGTCCGTTGCACGAGTATCTCACTTACATAAAGTGTTCATTAAAACCTTTGTTTTGCCTCCTCTTCCTCTTCCTCTTCCTCTCAGGAGCCAATGGGCAGGGCAGACCTGGCAGTCAGGGTCCATCAGGGCGACCTGGAAATCCTGGAGCCACTGGTCGGCCAGGGGTCCCTGGACCGGTCGGACCTGCGGGACCTCCAGGCTACTGCGACCAGAACTCCTGTATGGGCTACAATGTTGGAGGTACGTAGGGTCCCTTAAATACAGATAAACATCAGTTAGAACAGCCGACAAACTAGTTTGATAAAACTATCTAATATATTTGTTTTTCATGTTTTTGACCAATGTTCTTTCCTTGTTAATAATGTATCGTTTTTATACAAGTGAATTAATCTTATCATCAACCATACTGCTCAGTGACAAGTAGCTAAAACCTTCTCGAAAAGTCTGTGATGTCATAACATAACAACATATAGACAAGATCTTAAAAGATGAAAGTAAAGACAATGATGTCTAACTAAACTAAACTGATTCTAACCAGCTAAGCCATTAACTATTATTGTTTTTATGCCGTTGAGTTTCATCAATAGACATCTGAGTCTACCTCTAATATCCAAAAACTATTAAATGCTGACAGTTGTACAGATGATCCACTGGAACCACTGGAATTAACTCACTCTGTGTATTTATAGTCAAATTAAAACAAAAGAGGAGTTCCCTGGACCAACAATGGAGATCAGTGATTGGTCGTTGGGTATGCACATTCCCAGCTCATTCATGTCTCTCATCCACTGAGAGATATCAGTGACTCCCTACAAGGAGACAAGTTAAAGGATCACTCGCATGTTTGGATCCAAACCAACAATGAACTGATCTACTAACAAGTATTGTGTGTTTATCAAAGCCTGATATATCTGATTCCTCCGTTGTCGAGAAACTATTAAAAACACATCAGTGAGCCACATCGCTGCACTGGGTGACATGTTGCTTCATCATGAAGAGTTTGTTCACATTAGTTTGTTTAGAAACGGCTCCAAAGACTAATAACAGCATCATGTTTCCAGTCTCTGGAGAGTAGTTCTGTGTAAGACAGACGCTACTGAGCATGTGCAGGAACACTGTTCTGTTCACAGTGTTTTACTTTGTACTGAAGTTCTTTGAGAAATTTATAATGTAGTACAAAGTCAAGAGTTTGTGATATGTAGCACAACAAGCTAGTGAAGAAGAAACACGTTCCTGCACATGCTCAGTAGCGTCTGCCTTACACAGAACTACTCTCCACAGACTAAAAACACGTGATGGCTGTTATTAGTCTTTGGAGCCGTAACCATTGTCCCCACGATGAAGGAACATGTCATCCAGTGCAGCAGTGCGGCTCACTGACGTGTTTTTATAGTTTCTGGACAACAACGGAGGAATCAGATATATCAGGCTTTGATACACACACAATACTTGTTAGTAGATCAGTTCATTGATGGTTTGGATCCAAACATGAGATTTAATGACAGTAAGAAAATTATAGAGAATAACCAGACACATCTTTAAAGATCTGCCCAGAAAGTCACCAGGTTTGTTGCTCGCCAATTTTTTTAAAAAGCGTCGCTAAAAGAGTCTTAAAAGCGGCTAAGTTGGCAGCAGTGATACTAGTGGACTACACCATCCTTCACTGTGTGGACGTTGTAAGAAGAGATACAGAGAACCTTCAAATAAGAAAGAAACAAACATTTAACCTTTAAAAAGTCTCAAATCTGTAACTATGATAGTAGAAAAATGTTCCCTGAAACCCATCAGCCTCTTTAAATATGTGGACGTTGTAAACTGTAGAACTGAGCATGAAAGCTTTTCAGTGACTGTGTCTTTTGGAGTGAAGGTCATCGAGTGAAACATTTAATTCATTTGGTTCCTTTTCGTGTTGAAAAGCTGCCACTGAGTTAAACAAGCTGCATGTCATCAATCCAACACTCACATTAAAAACCTTTAAACACAATCACGCTTTAAGATGCAGAATTCTGCTTCAGTATCAGTAGACTGGATGTGTTCAGACTGTTTCTCTAATACGCATGACGACTTCAACCTTACACTTGTAAACTGTGATTTTGAAATGTTGTACAATTTCAAATATCATGTGATCAACTAGTAGTAGTTTGTTTCTGCTGGAAACATGAACAGTAAACATCCAAACAACTAGCTGTCATGAATAAAGCATCAGATGTAAAGAACTCTGCCTGTCAGTGCTTTAAAGGGACACTTCACCCAAATCATGACAACAACTAAAAAACCTGTTACTGATATAAACTTTCAAGGAAATTGTTCCTGAAAAGAGAATTTACTGTTGAGTTGTTAAGTGATACGTCAGAGAGTCTTTAGCTTCTGTAATGTGACGTATTTCTAGATGAAACTGAATATGTTGGCAGGTTATTAGTTCAAGACAGATTTGATCTTATCTTTCTGGAAAGAAGTGATAGAAGTGGAGCTGAAGAGCTTTTCTCACCTCCACCTTCCTCACTTTCTGTTTTTACTAGACAAGAGGCGAAGAACAAGGGCAGATTTAACAAACCTTCATGCTTAATGACAGTTTTTTGCATCAAATAATTTTTATTTGACTTTATATCAAGTTCAATTAACACAAGAACAGGATAAAAATCTGGACGTATTTTTACTTAATTTTGTCCTTAAATGTCCTTTTTGTTGTTTTTAGTACAACAAATAAAAAAAAAAGCTAAATTCCATTCATAAATATTCTCAAATTATTTCAAAACCTCAACACATAGAACCAGAACCAGCCTCATGCTTCTGAAAACCATCCTGTGGTGTATAAAAAATGTTTTGGTCATAATTTGGGTGAAACAAACCTTTTAAGCTTCCTGTTGTTCTACTCGTGTTCCTTCCTGCAGTAGCTGGTTGAAACTGCATGCAGCCAATCACAGACTGAATTCTGCATCTTAACATGTTTCCACTGAGATTATGATGTGAAGTCACTCAGTATTGTGATTGTTGGTTTAATCAGTCGCTAGAAAGATGCTTCACAGAAGGTTTTCTCTTACATATATATATATATATATATATCACTAGTAGATGCAACAAATTGCTGCTGCAGATGATGACTCAGCGCTTCAGGCAGCTTTTTGTTTCTCTTATGTGTTAATTTGCCCTCCAGAGTCCAAACAGCTCTGATTGTTTTCACAGTCTTTCTAAAGAAAAAACACACACATGGGAAATTACACGTTAACAGCTTCACAGTTAGCGCCACAGCACTCATCACAAGCATCCAGTCAACTGTTTTCATTCTCACTACATACAAACACACTGGAAGTAATTGGATTAATTGTGATGTATATATATATATATATATATATATATATATATATAAAGAAAACCCTGCGTGAGTCATCTTTAAAAGTTAAAAATGCATGATGTTATTAATCCTTGATGTCTGTTGAGGTTAAAGGTCAAACAGCAGCCTAAGCGGCGCTGTGCAGCTCGCAGCCTGCTGTGTGATGATGTGAGTAACGTCTGCATGTTTGTATTCATTCCTCTTCCTTTGTGTTTGTGTCTCTTTTTCTCTGTCTGTCTGTCTGTCTGTCTGTCTGTCTGTCTGTCTGTCTGTCTGTCTGTCTGTTTGTGTCATCGCCTTGTTTTACAACTTTTCCTCTTCCCCCCCAGCAGGACAGTATACCAACGACTACTGAGCCTACGTTGTTCACAAACACTCAGAGTGTGTCGACAGCAGGGAATAAGTAGCTTTAGCCGCTGCAAACACTGCAAAATCCTGTAGGTGATGGAAGTGGTGTCGCTGCATCAGCTGATCAGCCCCGGCTCTCTCTCACTGCACATGAACATAATGTAATATACAGAATTATCCCAAAAACAGTTAGAGTTTAAAGTCACAAAAAGTTATAAATGTCTTTTGCTACCTTTTAGTGTTTTTAGTTAATTAAGATCTTTTTTTGTGAGGCATCTTTTAGGATATTAAAAAGTGTTCTTTAAATAAAATGTACAGAAAAACAGACATTAAAGTCTTCTCAGGTTCTTTCTAAGGTGAATTACTACAACATGCTGTCTGTCTGTCCGCTAGAGTTCAAATAATGATCCTCAATTATTTAATTTGAGAAAGAACACATCAATCTTATTCACACTAAATGTTCTCAGGTCTTCATTGTTTTAATCTAAACCACCACCTTAAAGGATAAAGGTGATAAAATCCTATATTATTCTTATTGACAAGAAATCCCATGAAAAGACCAAAACTAACAATGTGTCTCTAAGCTGTCTGTGGCCCGTTGGTTCCTACTGAAGACATACATCTTTAAGAGTAACTCACAAATAAATAGTTTCATTTCCCAAAACATCTGGCCACTGTAGGTTTTAACACGCCTTAATAAAACAAGAGGAAATAGTGTATTTGTTTGGGACTATTTTCAGCGGCGGATGAATCAACATTCGGTGCTCTAGTGAGTATTTCTTGCAGCAGGACTGACGGTGTGTGTGTTGTCACCCGGTGCAGCGATGCGGCTCATTGACGTGTTTTTAATAGTTTTTTTGGACAATAACGGCACAGAAGAAGAAGATGTATCAGACAGTGTTTGTTTGCAGATCAGTTCATTGTTGGTTTGACTCTTTTCATGGGATTTCTTGACAATAAGAAGACTTTTACTGGTTGAACAGTCTGTAAACTGTATCATAAAGCCGCACTGACACGTTAATCCTCTCCTGGCTTTTCCCTCTAGATCAGGATCATCTGGTGCCGCTTTCTTTAACCACAAGCTTCACTGACTTAATACAAACTCCTTTATAACTGCTCTGATATACAGAAATACCTAAAAACTCATCAGCACAACAACTTTTTAATAGAGATTTTTCATGTTGTTTTTACCATCATTTGAAAGATACCACTGAAAGACACTTAATTAGTTAAATTGACGGTTTGAATGTGACTTAATAGGTAACAAATCTAATAATTGAGACATTTGCACAAAGTTTCTCACATTAAACTCAAACATTGTTGCTTATTCTAACTTTTATTTGAAGCGGTTTGTCCTAAACTTCCTTCTAACTGCGCTTTCAGTGTTGTCATTCTGTAACCTTGGTAACCCTGACTCAGTAACCCTTGGCAACTCTTGGTAACCTTTGGTAACTCTTGTCCCTCTGTGTCCCTTCTTCCTCCCTGTCCCGCCCCCCTCTTCCTGTCCCGCTAACCCAATCAAAACACAACAAATCGATCCAAAACGTTGCTTCCTGTGGTGTTTGTGGGCGGCGGTCGTCTTTGTTTGGGCTCTCACTGACTGTCTGCCTGTCTGACTGGCGTGCTGGCTCGTTGCCCGGGTGGTTGGCCTCGCTGGCTGCCTGGATTGCTTGGCAACACAGAGCGCGAGGATGTCACTGACGGCGGCGCTATCCCCGCAGTCCAACTGCCGCCCAACCTCTTCCAGAACTACGGTGAGGCGGAGGAGGACGACCCGTACCGCTACTACCAGCCCAACTACCCGGCCCCGCGGCCCGTGCAGCCCGACGACCCCGCACTGTTCCCCGACAACATCGAGCTGAGGTCCCCCGGAGTCCACCGCAGCTCCCGCAGCCTGGACGGGGAGGAGGAGACGCTCGGGCAGAAAAGGAGACTAATGAGAGGCGCCAAGAAGCTGCCTGGACTAACTAACTGAGAGGAGGTGATTGGAGGACGCGGAGGGCCGCTCGCTGATTCTGATTGGGCGGTTTGGAGCCGTTACGGACTAATCAACAAGTGCCTGATGTAGAGGATTTCTTATGGACATTGTAGAGGGGACGGGGTGGGGGTAACTCATCTATGCTATTCAAGAAAACTGTTTTTTTTTATTTGTTTTTGTTATTTTAATTGTTTTAAAATGGATTGAGCTTATCTGGGGTTTATATTTCACAGCTCTCTTTATGTCACAAGACCTCTCTCAAGTATCTAAAACATTTCGTCATCAAATTCATCGGATTCATTTAGCAGGTCCTGCTTTAGGTTCTAGTTTCTCTTCAGTTTTGTTGTTTGTTATTTACCTGGTTGGTGAAGTGCCTCCTAACGGTGCAGCAGGTAGTATTACTCACTCAGTAGTACTACTTCAGATTTAGTTTCTAAAATACTTATATAATAAAGTTGCACTTCCTAGCTTAAAGGTGTCAATTATGTCTAAAAACAACAGTCAGGAGCCCAAATGAGCAGACAAACATGTTTTTCACAATCCTCCTTCTGTGCAAAAATGTTTTAAAACGTCTGAGTTAGTCATATCAAGTGGATATCTGACACATTTACAGTCTTTTTAGCATCAAATTCCCTCTTTGTGTTTCCTCGGACAGTGTTTCCCTGTTGAGCTGCAGGTGGAAGTATAGTAACAAAAAGACTTTGGCACTAAAAAGACTAACGTTGAAAGATATCTACTTGATTTGACTCATTTGGAAGCTTCACATTAGCTTCAGATAAACTTTGAAATACATTTTTTGCACAGAAGGAGGACTGTGGATTTTGTAAGGTCATTATGAAGGGATCTTCTAACGGTCAGTATAAACAGGAGGAATGATTACAACAAGAAAAACATGTTTCACTGTTCATTTGGGCTCCTGACTGTTGTTTTAAGACAGATTTGAAAAATTGTGAACCCGTCCTTTAACTGTTCCGTCACATTTACATCAGTAGCTGCTCAGCCGTTTTACCTCCAGTTAAGCACAAGATGAAGATTGTTTTTCTCTCCGCAAACAAACAACATAACAGACAAACTAAAGATTTTTGACTGAGCAAAACAACAGAAAGCGAAGACATGCACCATAATTCTGATGTTTTTATTTCCTCCATTTGCTCATTTTAAAGGCTCCTAAACTCTTCAGCATCAGAACTAAATCACATTATTTATGTAAAAAAAAAAAAAATCTGCATGTTTTTCTTTAACATTTACCACACGATGTATCATTTTTTGTGTCATAGAGACACATTTTACTGTCACATATAAAGATTATATTTTATTTTTTTCTTCAGAGTCATATACAGTTATTGCTACAGTATTAAGCTCAAACTGTTTGAGAAGGTTGATAAAAAAAAAGAAATAAGAAAACAGCTTAATGTGAGAGAAAGAGAGAGTTTTTCTTTGTAAATGTATTTTGGTTTCTGGATCTTCTGGAACAGAGAAGCTGTTGAGTCGTAAACTGACGAACAGAAAAGCAAATGAAACATGAATTCTTTTTTTTTCCAAGACTGACAGCTGTTTCTCACTTTTGTTTTTTGTTGTGTCTTTTGGACAAATCTGCTTCTATTTATAACATTTATCATGAAGCTAATTTAAGTTAAACTGGACTCCATCTGTTCCAGGAAAAAAACTCTCCGGGTCTCCGTTATTTTTCATATTTTCTGCAGAAACTAGAGACTGATTTGACAACAGAAACACAACAGCTCAGTTCGTTTGAAGTTGAAATGTGTTCGATTTTTTTAAGTTGGATGTCTTATATTTGTTTCACTGCTGGAGATCCATTATATGAAAGGACGAAGGTGTGCTTCATTTATTCACCACTGGATGTGATGTTTTCTCTAACAGAGTGAACTAAAATTTGGCCAAGCACACTTTTAACTTTATATCTTGGAAAATCCTTTCAGTTCAGTGTTGCTGAGGCCTTCGAGTCTGAGAGGAGTAAAAAAAAAAAAAAAACAGGCCACAGTGTTTGAGATTTCCACCTCCACCTCTGACCAGGATGTTTAAAACAAAAAAAAACAAAAAAAATCAAGGAAGTAATTTATTTTTTACTCGGTATTGATTTTTCTCACAACAATAAAACTGAAGTACAAGTACGGTGTTTGTCTGCTTGGACTTTTTTTGTTTGTCTATCGTGTTGCCGTCCCTCAGCGGGTGATGTGACTGAGGTCTAATTAAAGTGGCAGCGAACAGAACGTTGAAGTATTTTCGGGGGGCTGAACGCTGCAGGAAGCTGATTGGAAACCAGCAGGTGAGCTGCAGCGCCGCAGCTCAACATCACACCACCTGTTTTCAGCTCTCAAAAAGTTTATAGCTAGAAATAAACCGGCTGAAATTAAACCAGGCGTCGTATCTGTGTCTGATGGGAATAGAAAACAGTTGGATAAAAGATTCTTTATTCTTCTCTTACCTGGGTCACAACATGACAAGGTTTAGTTTTTTTGATTGTTTTGTTTTTTTGTTGGGATTCCAAAAGCTGTTTAGCAACCCCAAACACATGAAAATACCCATAAAACATAAACCTACATCACCGTCCTGACCACCTGTTATCCACCTGATTATAATACGTACAGTAACTAGACACCTGTTTTACCTGGGTTAGGGTTAGAGGGGTTAGGGTTAGAAGGGTTTGGGTTAGAAGGGTTAGGGTTAGAAGGGTTAGGGTTAGAGGGGTTAGGATTAGGGTTAGAAGGGTTAGGGTTAGAAGGGTTAGGGTTAGAAGGATTAGGGTTAGAGGGGTTAGGGTTAGAAGGGTTAGGGTTAGAGGGGTTAGGATTAGGGTTAGAAGGGTTAGGGTTAGAGGGGTTATGGTTAGAGGGGTTAGGATTAGGGTTAGAAGGGTTAGGGTTAGAGGGGTTAGGGTTAGAAGGGTTAGGGTTAGAAGGATTAGGGTTAGAGGGGTTAGGATTAGGGTTAGAGGGGTTAGGGTTAGAAGGGTTAGGGTTAGAGGGGTTATGGTTAGAGGGGTTAGGATTAGGGTTAGAGGGGTTAGGGTCAGAAGGATTAGGGTTAGAAGGGTTAGGATTAGGGTTAGAAGGGTTAGGGTTAGAGGGGTTATGGTTAGAGGGGTTAGGATTAGGGTTAGAAGGGTTAGGGTTAGAGGGGTTAGGGTTAGAAGGGTTAGGGTTAGAAGGATTAGGGTTAGAGGGGTTAGGATTAGGGTTAGAGGGGTTAGGGTTAGAAGGGTTAGGGTTAGAGGGGTTATGGTTAGAGGGGTTAGGATTAGGGTTAGAGGGGTTAGGGTCAGAAGGATTAGGGTTAGAAGGGTTAGGGTTAGAGGGGTTATGGTTAGAGGGGTTAGGATTAGGGTTAGAGGGGTTAGGGTCAGAAGGATTAGGGTTAGAAGGGTTTGGGTTAGAGGGGTTAGGATTAGGGTTAGAAGGTTAGGGTTAGAGGGGTTAGGATTAGGGTTAGAAGGGTTAGGGTTAGAAGGGTTAGGATTAGGGTTAGAAGGGTTAGGGTTAGAGGGGTTATGGTTAGAGGGGTTAGGATTAGGGTTAGAGGGGTTAGGGTTAGAAGGGTTAGGGTTAGAGGGGTTAGGGTCAGAAGGATTAGGGTTAGAAGGGTTTGGGTTAGGATTAGGGTTAGAGGGGTTAGGGTTAGAAGGGTTAGGGTTAGAAGGGTTAGGGTTAGAAGGGTTTGGGTTAGGATTAGGGTTAGAGGGGTTAGGGTTAGAGGGGTTAGGGTTAGAAGGGTTAGGGTTAGAGGGGTTAGGGTTAGAAGGGTTAGGGTTAGGATTAGGGTTAGAGGGGTTAGGGTTAGAAGGGTTAGGGTTAGAAGGGTTTGGGTTAGGATTAGGGTTAGAGGGGTTAGGGTTAGAGGGGTTAGGGTTAGAAGGGTTTGGGTTAGAGGGGTTAGGGTTAGAGGGGTTAGGGTTAGAGGGGTTAGGGTTAGAAGGGTTTGGGTTAGGATTAGGGTTAGAGGGGTTAGGGTTAGAGGGGTTAGGGTTAGAAGGGTTAGAGGGGTTAGGTTAAAATCTGAACACATTCCCAACCTAGGGGCCCGACCCCTAGGTTGGGAACCACTGGACTAAACTAGCTAACTGTATATAAAGTAGTGTAAACTAGCTCCACCTCCAGCAGCTACAACAGTAACATGCTGCTCTAACACTGATGCTTCACTATTAATAATCTAATGATGTCATATATAATAATATATCAGTCAGAGGGACCAAACCACTACTTTTACTGCAATACTTTAACTACATCAAGCTCATAATACTTATGTACTTTTACTGCAATACTTTAACTACATCAAGCTCATAATACTTATGTACTTTTACTGCAATACTTAAACTACATCAAGCTCATAATACTTGTGTACTTTTACTGCAATACTTAAACTACATCAAGCTCATAATACTTATGTACTTTTACTGCAATAGGATTTTTTTTAATGCAGGACTTTTACTTGTAATTTAGTATTTTAACATTGCTAACTCTGCAACCTCACCACTAAATCCTACACACTGGTCCTTTAAGTAAAGGATCTGAATACTTCTTGCACCACTGTCTAACACACACACATAAACACACACACACATAAACACACACACACTCCTGATATGATGATATGAAGGCGGTGCAGAGTGCCTCCTCTGCTGTGGAGCTCAGCAGGTTGAGGAGCCTCTTTTGTGTAAAAATGAGCTGAAGTAGATGAGAGTGTGATTCATTCACGTTTACAGAGTGGGACGTGGGCAGGAAAATCAATTTTCTCCTGCGTCTCCACGGAAACGTCCTGCATCTGAGCTGAACTGTATGTGATGCTTTTATTCACTTATGCTCTCCTCTCTTTTTTTTTTTTTGTTGATGTTATTTGTGTCTTTTAAATAAATTCTATTTAAAAGACACAAATAACTTCTTACTATTCTGCTTATTTGATATTTAATGCTTTTATTAGGAAGTCAAGACAAGTCAGTAGTCCAGTATTACAAATGTGCCTCAGTGACCTTTACAGTCTGTACAGCAAGACAACATCTTCTTTCCTCAGACCCTCAATTCAGACAAGAAAAAACTCCTTGAAAACCCTTTAACCATCAAGAGGAGCAACAGAGGAGGATCTCTCTCCCAGGACGGACAGACATCTTCTAACTTTTGTTCCTAAAAATGTGATATAAACAAATCTTAACTTCTTAATTACTTAATGTCTCTTAACAGGTTTGTACTATAACTCGATTAGTGATTCTACTTTCACGTTTTAGTCGTTTATCAGATCTTTTTATTCAGTGGCTTCCATTACTTTACATTTATAGTTTTGACCATCATTTCTACACTGTAAAAAAAAAAAAAATCTTACTTAAAACACTTACCGTCAAATAACGGTAAAAAAAAACTTGAGAGATTCTACAGAGATTTATTTTAAAAATACGGATATTTACTTTGAACATTGTCTACATTTCTACAGTCCAACCATTGTAAGATAAAAATAAAATCTCATTATAAAATATCGCTAGAATGTTAAACAAATGTATAAATCTGTACAAAAAAATGAAAAAGATTGCAGAACTACCTTAAAATTACCTAATTTAAATGAAGACTCTTGTTTTCATACAGTAATCTTTGGTAAATTCATAGGATTATCCAATCCATCCACAAGAACTCCCCATCAAAGTAAAGATTTCTGGATGTAAAACACAGAAAAATTATGTAAAATTACATTCAAATTACCCTCCTTTAACACCCATTAATGGTATCTTGGTATCTATTTACAGTAGATCCCTGGTAAATGTTGGTTTTATACTGTACAAAAAATAAGATCATGTGATAATAGTTTACAAAACATAATTTTAATAATCATTACTTTATATAAACATTATTTGACAGTAATTACAAGCAACTCTCCAATATATTTACAGGCTTTTTCCATAAATGTATGGGGTATACATTATATAAACATTATTTGACAGTAATTGCAACACCCCAATATATCTACAGACATTTCACATTAATATATGGAGTTCTGAATGTACAAAAAACAGAAGGTCTATGTAAAAGTACCTTTATATCAACTTTGACACTGAATAAATATATACATTTTTCTACTGACATTTTACAATATTGTGCAATCCATTCAATACAGATCCCCATTTGAGATGTATGAGATTTCAAGATGTTTAATAACCAGAATATAATAATAAAGCTTATTTGGGTATTAAAAAATTACTACAAAATTAGTTTCACATTCATTGTATATGAAGCAGCTCCAGACTTTATTCTGGATGGCATCACAAATTTCAGTCTCTGTTTTGTAGCTTTGGGAGAAGTTCATGTAGTTCATGTTCACAAATATCAGAAGTGGGAGTAAGTTACACATGTGCAAGTCACAAGCAAGTGTCAAGTCTTAACCTTAAAGGCTCAAGCAAGTCTTAAATCACTGTGACTTAGACTCAAGTAAGCCAAGTCAAGTCAATGCTAAACGTCAAGCAAGAAAACGTCAAGCAAGAAAACGTCAAGCAAGAAAAGTCAGTTAAATTAAATTAAGGTAAATTTTTGTTTTTTCTTCGTTTGTGCAAATTTAATTTTTGAAGTATTTTTTTGCTGTTTATTTAACACAAACGTCTTCATACCAACCAGGAAGTTCAGCTTTTCCTTTTATCCTCTTCCAGTTTCTGTTTGTTTCTCTTTTCTACAATCGTGAAGTCAAGTCATGCAGGCTCAAACCTGCGTCGTCTGTTAGCGTCCACCCACAGTTTTTCATTAACAAAAATATTTTACATATTACTTACATACTTACTTAGGCCCTTTGCTCCTCCAAGGAGCATAGGCCATCGACGAACGACCTCCATTTCACTCGATTACTAGCGATTCCCTCTAGATCTCCCCAGTTCAGCCCACTTCTAGCTATTTCCGCCTGGGCATCTCTTCTCCAGCTATTCCTGGGTCGACCTCTTTTTCTTGGTTCCATTTCAAGGCTTGTCGGGTGATGTTCGTGGTACCAGCGTAACACCAACGTCAAGCAGGTGTTGCTGTATGGATCTGAAAACATGGAGAACAACAAACAGACTACAGACATTCATTAACACCTGCCTAAGAAGTATATTCAAAATCTGGTGGAGAGACAAAGTAAGAAATGTGGATCTGTGGAGGAGATCACCTTACAGATTCTGAGGAGAAAGTGGAGTTGGATTGGGCATACCCTCAGAAAACACTCGACAAGCCTTGATTTTACAAATTGCTTCACCAAAACAAAAAAAACCCACTATGGCAAAAATGAACAGTACAATAAAAAGATAAGAAGAAATTCAAACATACAGAACTTTATTTAATCTCTGGTGAAGTTTCCAAAGACACCAAACATGTGAGGCTGAACTGGATGTTTAAAGTGATGCACATAAAAAGATGAATATTCGCACTCAGTGTAACGATGCAGCCTTAAAAGTTATAAACTACTTAAAAGAGGAAACTGAAGAGGAAATCTGAGGTTCAAAAGGTAAAAAAAAGGAAACGAAAGAGGAGGAAAATCTAATTACAGCGAGGAGAAGAAGTCGAATTTCCATTTTGGACCAATAAATGATCATTAATTTATCCGTCCGCTGAGGATGCTGTTTAAGAGTTAAAGGAAGATTCCTCTGAATTCCACCCTCAGGCGAAACTCCTTCACTGTGTTGTTTTTTTATTTGACGTGAACTCTTATCAGAGTTTAATCGCAGCTGTTTAGACTCCAGAGTTTGTTCTCTTTTACGCCTCCTGATGTGTTGCTGCATCATAAATCACAGGTTGATGTGAGATGTTGCGGCTGTGAAGGACAGAACGAACAACTCACTTTTTTTTTTTTTTTAACCGTCTTTTGATCTCTCACAGAAATAAAGTGATAAAGATCTTTTACACTCTTCTCTATATTCCGACTTGAGTCTTTTGCTTTACCTTTACTCTGTCATCGTTCCTCCTCAAGGTCAAGATGACTTTTTATTGCCTCCCGTCTTCTTACATTAAAAGAATGCTGCATAAAAGACAGATATGTTATTATAGAAGGTCAACTTAATAGACATGTTATGAGTAGCGGAGCCGGTGTGGAGACTGCAGGCTGAACGAAGGCTGAGATGAAAAACTTCTTTATTCTGGGACTCTGCAGGCAAAACAAAAAGCTGGCTGAGCCGAGAAAAACAGAACAAGACTGAAGAAACCAAACAGAAGATCTAATAAAACTGAACTGAAAACCAGGACTAAAGTACAAACTGAACTAATGAGGGAATGGGGAACAGGTGAGCAAACTGAGAACAGGAGAGCAGCTGATTGGCTGGAAGTGCTGACAGAACACACAATCCTCTAAATACAAACCAGCCTACATTAACCTGTCCAAGAATAAACATGAATATCAATTTAAGTACACATTTCTATAATCTGACTAATAATGCAATGAAGTCCTTTAAAGATTCAACCCAAATAATATAAACGAGCAAAACCATGTGACCAAAAGCATAACAGAAGTGTAACACAGGAAACCATTACAGCCATGACAAGATACTCAAATCAAAAAATCAATAAACTTCACTAAAATTAACTAGTCGCAGTTATATTAAATATATATGTGTTAAGTCATATATTAATTGAATGTTTTTATTGACTTTTTATTGAGTATCAATTTTATTTCTATTTATTTTCTTTTTTGTTATTATTGTTGATTTTATGGTAACACTTCACTTTGCATCCACCTATTAAGTATTTGTAAGCATAATAAATGTAATAAATGTTTTATAACACACACTGTAATGTAGTTATAAGCAGATATGACTGTTTATTAATTAACTATAACTCCTCATGTGTGTATCTTAGGACAAATATCAACATTAGATCTGGTATCTGTCAGCAGAACAAGCACATTGCACTTCTACCTGTATCCTCTGTCACATTGAAATGTTTTAACCTGGTTGATGCTGAAACTTTCAAGAAAATAGTAACAGAACTGGAGCCCTGCCTCCCTTTTTAGATGACCACTCCTCCAAACACTATGAGTCTACTTGTGGAGTACCACAAGGATCAATTTGAGGACTGTTACTTTTTAATCTGTACATGTTACCCCTGGGCAGCGTCATCAGGAGGCTCAGCACCTCTTTCCACATTTATGCTGATGACACTCTGCTCTATGTGGTCGTGTCTCCTCATGACATCAGGCCGACTGACTCAAAATAGTAACAGAACTGAATTCCTACCTCCCTTTTTAGCAACCCAGTCGCCAGAAGAAAACGTTGCCATTGAATGTTTCTGCAAACCACAGAAACGTTGAATATATACATTTCAACACGTGAAATACGAATCATATCAACATTTCTACAAACGTAGCATATTAACATTTCTACCCATTATGACGTTTTATGGTGTGACAACGCTGTGGTTAAGGTCTGGTTAGGTTTAGGCACAAAGACCGCTTGGTTTGGGGAAAGATCATGGTTTGGGTTAAAATAAAAATAAAAATAAAATAAAAACGGCCGATGTCTCACAAAAAAAAGTCAGTTTTCTCACCAGAAAAACGGCTGCAAATGTCCTGACGTCTCGCTAAAAACACCTGCTTTTCTTGGTTGAAACGGGAAGCGGACGTTGGTTTCGAGGTGGTCTCGAACCGTGTTCTCTGCTGATTTCCAACTTGCTGCCAACAAACTTACTAACCATCCACTGACCCCTCCTCCTCCTCCTATATAGGAAAGATCAGCTCATATAGATCACATGTGAACTATGTCACTTTAGAAATGTTGAGATGATACGTTTTGTAGAAATATTAATATGCTACGTATTACACATGTTGAAACGTAGATATTCAACGTTTTATTCTGGCGACCAGGCTGGTTTTTAGATGACCACTCCTCCAAACACCATGAGTCTACTTGTGGAGTACCACAAGGATCAATTTTAAGACTGTTACTTTTTAATCTGTACATGTTACCCCTGGGCAGTGTCATCAGGAGGCTCAGCACGTCTTTCCGCAGCTATGCTGATGACGCTCTGCTCTATGTGGTCGTGTCTCCTGATGACATCAGGCCGACTGACTCACTTTTTAACTGTATTTTAGATATAACGGCCTGGATGTCACAGAATTTTTTTAAAGCTCAACCAGGATAAAACAAAAGTCTTTCAAGTCATTTGTTTAAAAGGCTCAGCAAGAGAAATTGGCCTCCAGACTAAACACACTGGGACACTCGGACTTAGTTTCAAGGCACTTGTGCCACAAAAACAGTATTTTATCATTTGAAGAACAAAGTGAAGCCATTTCTACCAAATCTGTTCAGTCTGGGTTTTATGTGATGGTTTTATTATTATAAACGTCTTTTATATATTGTCATCATTATTATTTATTTTATTTTATTAGCGTTTCACTGTTTTATTATAATCTATTTTGTGTAGTATTTCCTAATTTTATTTTTTAAATTATTTTTATTGCTTGTATTATCTTTTATTATTGTCCCATTCAATTAACTCTTTTTGCTTTTTAATTATTTTTGTGTGCATTAGTTAAATAATCTATTTAAATCTATTATAAATATATAAATATATAATAATATGTAATTAATATAAATATAAATACATTTATTTTTAATATCTCACATTTTGTCAATTGCTTGTAAAACACTTTGAATTGCAATTGATTTGTTTGAAAGATGCTATATAAATAAAGTTTTAATGATTGATTAGGAGATGTAAAAATATAAAACATGTCTTCATAGGAGAAGTTATAATTTATAATATCCTCATATCTACGTATAACTACATTATAATGTGTTATAAACCATTCATTCATATAACTAATAAGTATTACAGTTTTTAAATGCAGGACTTTTACTTGTAATGGAGTATTTTTACATTGCTGTATTAGTACTTTTACTTCAGTAAAGTACCTGAGTACCTCTTCCACTGTTGCTCAGTGATATATTATTGCACGTGGTGTGATTGCAAAACAGCAGCTGTCTGTGTGTGTGTGTGTGTCTGTGTGTGTGTGTGTGTGTGTGTGTGTGAGTCGTTCCTCATAACTGTTTTCATAACTTCTTCACACATACGCTGTACACACTTCCTGTATCAATACATTTTTAAAAACCACGACCACATACATACTAACACACATATACAACCTCTTACCACACTTCTTCCATTCTGCCACAACGAACCAATAATGTGTGTGTGTGTGTGTGTTTCACTGAGGAAGTGCAGCCCCTGTGTGTGTGTGTGTGTGTGTGTGTGTGTGGGTGGGTGGGTGGGTGTTAATGTTCTTATCTGAACTGATGGTTTTTGTGGGTTTTTACAGCGGACTCTCTCATCCTGAGCTCAACGTTCACAAAACCATCAGAAAAACACAACTGACATCAATCAAAAAACTATTTTTAATTCTGGTTAATTCACAGAAATAGCAAACAGGAATTGCTGGATTACACTGTAGACGCTACATCACAAGTTTCTTACCTGCCCCGACACATATAACCACAACTCTGCATCAGTATTTAACATTTTTTTTTAGCTTAAAATTCTGCACCACTCATATAAGATTTATTATTTACTGCAAAGAGCAACAGAAATATTACTGAATGCACCTTTAAAAGCATGCCAGACACCCTGTTTCTGTTTTCTCGTGAATATCTGGGTGTCGCAGCGGTTCGTAGGGAACGCTCATGATAGCCTGTCATCATCAGAAGTGCTCAGAGTGGTTAAATACTGTAATTACAGCTCTTTAGTTCTGATGGGGTTGATTATAATTACCTCTACAGTTAAAGGAGGATTCAAATTACAATGTTTGTTCTCTTTGTTTGGTTTTGATGAGTTTTATTGGAATCACTGCAGAGAACAAATGGGGTTGGAAAAAAAAAAAAACTTTATTATATTGAGCAGCTCTGATCACCAAGAGGGAAATAATAAATAAATAAATGCAGAGTCGAGCTGCTCAACTCTGCTTCTAAATTGACTAAATGCTGCCCTCATGTGGTGAAGCTGATGGAAACAGAACAGATCAAACTCATCTCTTTAGTTAGTTAGTTAGTTAGTTAGTTAAACCCACATGGACTCACAAGACACCAGAGTACAGCTGTAGTGGTGAAACATTTGTCAAACATAAGACATGAACAAAACTTCTTAAACCAAACTGCAAACAAACAGCTTCTGCACCTGCTCTACAAATTCAAACATTTCCTTCCTGAAACAAAGCTCAAGTTTTTATAATCAGTCATCCAAAAAAATTGAGAGATTTTTTACTAAATAGTGTAGCCCTTAAATCATCATATAATGAGCAATAAGACATAAAACTTTGTCTTCAGTCTCACTTGAATCACACAGAAACTGTTTCTGAATGTAACTGCTCACAGAGATCTTTGACTTTAAAGTTAAATTCTGCTTCACATAAGTTTCCACACTGAGGCTGTTTTTCATCAGGAAAATATGTTCTTAATTTAGGATTTGGACCAAACATCAACAGACCATCTTTCTTTGTACATCAGGAACAGTTTGCACTGCGCATCATGAATATTACTCCATAATCTCTTAAGGAAGATAAAAAAAAAGAATCAATCATATAAAATGAGGATTTTCACCTGTTTATTGTTCCTATATCTTCCATTTGTACTTTTATGTTTTTGTTTTTACTCCTGTTTTGTGAAGCACATTTTATTGCATCTTTTTTATATGAAATAATAATACACAATGTGAATTTTTTATTATTATTATTATTATTATAATATACAGATTAAAAAGTCATATCTCACACGTCAGCTTCCAGTCACAGGAGATGTGCAGCCTTTAGCCAAAAAGCTAAAATCAAATATTATCATCACAACAACATCATATTTCAGGAGCAAAATATCTACAATAATAATAATTCATGCACTCATCTGTGCAAACCAGAATCTACAAATTGTTCAAAACAGAAAGGTACTAAAAGTTAATACCGAGGACTTCTTGACCTATTTTAAGAAATGCAGGTATAAGCTTTTTAAAATTAAATCACTGGGAATTGAGTTCCAGATTTTAGGACCTCGATTAGAAATTATAAATTGGGTGTTTGAAGTTCTTAAAAATGCAGCCGGAGCTGAAGATTGTTCCTGTTTTCATACTTTCATACTTGTGACTGTAAATGTACTGAAATATTCATTAAAGACTAAAGACAGTAAAGGTCATTAAATATCTTGACATGAATTTCTTGCATTTTGCATCTGAACTGTTTTGACTTGTATATATTTTTATAACATTTATGTTTTCTATGTTTGATGTTGTCTTTGTTTCTTGTGTTTTTCTACTGCTATGCAAACAATTTCCCTTTTGGGGAGAATAAAATAATGAAAACAGAAGGCAGCGTGTTACAGAAATAACGATAAATAAACTAAACAACCTGAAGTTCATTCATGTGGAAAACACTGAGAATGAAATAATTACATTAACGCCCGTCTGGCTCGCTGTAAATAATAAAAAAAAAAGTCAAACAAGGTCGACTCCTTTCAGGAAGCTGCTGATGTGATGCAGCGTTTAAATCTGGAGAAACAACAGGTGTTGAATTTGAGATTCAAAGTTTGCAACAGTAAGATTTATACAGTCAGGGTCAGGGGTCAAGGTTAGGGTTAGGGTTAGGGTTGGGACATCCCTAACCCTGACCCTAACAACACCTCGACAAAACAAATACACCATGAGGTCCATTAGCAGGTGGTCTGGAGCTTTTGATTAAACCACATGAGCTTCTCAAGCAGATTCTTTAACATCTGTGACGACTGAGTGAGAATCAAAGTTCAAGAACAAACTTTCAACATGTTAAATTAAACCCTGTTTCACAGCAGCACCTTCCAAAAGAGTCGACACGTTTAGACTTTTTAAAATTTGACCTTTAATGCTCTTTACTGAAAGCTGTGCATTATTTCATGTTTTATTTAGTAATTAAATTATGATCCTGATTTAACCTGAACTTTCTTTTTGTGACCGTTAGATTGAAATTCATCTAGAAAGTAATCAGTGTTTCTCCGATGATGTACGGCGACCACCAGACGTCCAGTACGGGCTGTTAGCCGAGCTGCTGCTAACACTTGTTCGGTTTATTTCTCTTATAACTTTGGATCCAGACGTTCGGTCGGTTTCTCCCGGGAGCCGAATTACGATGTTCGGCAACCACCGGACAACCACAACGCCGATGTATTATCTTGTATGTGTGTAAGTTACTCTTTGGTAGACGCCATTGTAGCGGACAAACACAGCGCCGCCGTATGCATCTTGTGCGTGTTTACTCTTTGGTAGAGGACGTATGACGCCATCGACAGGCGACCAAATGAAACGGTCCGTTACTTTGATTAAATTACAGATTTCTCTGGGTTTGAACATTGTTGGAAACATTTGGGATAATGTAAGTACACAACTCAACAACATATATAACATATGTCTAGTTGTTTTTAGACATTTTGATGTGGAATAATTACATATTATACCTTTAAATTGCAGATACAAAGTGAAACGTATCTGAAACCACAATATGCTCTGAAGGCTGCTGCACATCTCTGCAAAAAAAAAACAGCTCAAAGACAGTTTCCTGTACATTTATAGTGCAGGAATGAACATCATGAATGTGACTCCTGAATCAGATTCCACGTGTGATATTTATAACTGCAGAGAAAACCGTCTTTAATCTGACACACGCGGTCCACATTTAGGTCGAAATCTGCCAAGACGAATTAAATTTGATCAGGTTGCAGTCGAGTCATCGTGAAAATAAAATCCATGTGACTGAAGCTCCTGAAGTGAATTTGTTTCCCTAAAGAAAGACACTGACAAATGAAATGTTATTAATATTGTGTCATGTGAGTTTTGAGGTTTGAAAAACAGACATTTGAAGGTTTAGAAGTGATGTTAATATTACGTGATGGTTTAACATCCACAGAAAGAGAAGAAGGAGGAAGGTTCAGTGTCTCATATTTGCTTCATAACTGACAGAAGATAAAAAAAATGTTTGTTGTCTGATCTGACGGACGGGTCAGCTGTGAGCTGTCAGATGTCATTTTAGGGTCAGAAGCAAATAATTTAATTTGAGTCACACTTGGGATACGATACTACTGGTAGCGTTTCATATTGAGACTTCTAATTTTAGATAAATAATTGTGCAAACAGCAGCTGACAAAATAATCCTTTAATTATATAGTAATTTCTTGAGTAATTTTCAGGTATTTAACAGTAAAGTTTTAGGATATTTTACAGGGAAGGAGGTGCAATTTGTTAGAAAGTGCTGATTCATTATATTTGAGTTTTTGTTGATTTGCAAAATGTCTTAATAAATTAGACTCTTAATAATTCTTTATCTGACAGAGTGTCCGTTAAAGTGTTTGAGTGTGTGTCAAACTACATTTCAGCATATTAGGTTATTTCTTAAAAACTCTCAAATGATACAAACATTTCCTGTATGCGACCAAATCACATGATCCTTTCAGAGAAACGTCCTGAATGAATGAACAGTTACACAGCAGCTGCTTTTAGGAACATTTTTTGAAAAAGTAATTTCTGTAATAAATCAGCACTTCCCAACTAAACCAACTTAACACTTTTTTTTTTCAGTTTTTTTCTTATAATTTGTACCAAAGTGCACCAACGTCTCTGTAAAATGAACCGTTAAATACCTGAAAATTACTCAGAAAACTTCCAGGTAATTAGTATAAAATTAAGGGACCTGTAAAATTAAGTGAATTTCACTCTGAAGTTTGTTCAGTTGTCAAAGAATAATAGATATTCAATTTTTCTTTTTTCTTTTTTCTGAGCACTTGAAGGACTTCTCATCCATGCTGGTGTAAAAGTACATGTGAACGTGAACAAGGAGGATTTTTAGAAAAGTGGAAATTTGACAGTTAGACACAAGATGTCTCCGACCTTCTTCACATGTGTGTCAGTTGGTATAATACTGAACCACGACTGGCTCCAAACTGGTTGTGATGTCACAAATCCTGCTCATAGACACACGTGTTAAACTGAGATTTTAAGAGAAACTTTCCTCCTTCAGCAGATGAATGTGAAAACAAACTCAGCACATAATAATATTAATAATAATAATAACTTTATGTATATAGCATCTTTTAAAAACAAAGTTTACAAAGTGCTTTGACAGACAAAGCAAAAGCAAAGACACGAAACAGAAGACAATAACAGATCTGACCTTAAAAAGATGGCGGCCGAAGGCAAAGAAAGACAATAAAGAGATGATAAAAAGTTTAAAAGAAAGATGATCAAAGGACAACATTACATAAAAGCAAGTCTGTATAAATGGGTTTTAAGAAGTGATTTAAAAGAAGTCACTGATTCTGCAGCCTTATCTCCTCGGGCAGGTCATTCCAAAGTCGAGGAGCCCTGATGGAAAAAGCACCTTTAGATTTAAGCCTCGACTTTGGAACAGCCAGAAGGGCCCCAACCTGAGGCTCTGCGGGCTCGTACGGGGGTCAACATATCTGTTATGTTGTTTGGAGCTTCAGACCCAGACGTGCTTTAAAAGTGATCAGTAAAATCTTAAAATCAATTCTAAAAGGAACAGGGAGCCGATGGAGAGAAGCCAGAATCGGGGTGATGTGATGTCGTCTGTTAAAACCAGTAAGAAGCCGAGCTGCTGCGTTCTGCACCAGTTGGCGGCGGAACAGGAGGGAGTTGCAGTAATCTAGTCTAGAGAAAATGAAAGCGTAGATGATTTTTTTGGAGCATCGGCTTAATTCTGGAAACGGTTCTGATTTGGAGGAAGCAGGACTGGACAAGTTTGTTAATGTGTGGTTTGAAACTTACATACTTACATACATCAGCAACATCAACATCCAACTGAAGGAACAAGAAGAGAAACATGATTTTGAGTGGAAGGAGACTTTAAAATCAGTTCTGTAAATGAATAACTTTGGAAATAGCAGTTTGACAAAACCTCCTCAGACCTGAGACAGTTTTAGTGAATTGTGAGTTGGGATTATTTAGTTAAACAACGTTTTCCGAGGTCAACTGAACTTCCAGGCCTCACTTTTTTAACACATATAAGAAGTCCTAAAAGTGCTTTAGATTCAGTGACGAGGCTAAAAGTCTGGAAAAAAGTAGTTTCTCTTAAATAAGGTAACTGGGTTAAACTGGACTTAATTATAATTTATATAACCATCAGTTGACTCTGTAAAGTAAAATGTATTTATACAGCATCTTTCTAGATCAGACGTCATAAAGCCACAAAGAAAGACAAAAAAAAAAAAAGAATAAAGACACAAAATGAAAATAATAAACAGCTGTTCATGTGTCTGGTGATGTTGCATCATCCCATAATCCACGGCCAGATTAACCTCCTACTATTGACCTCTACTATACATGGTAGTACTCTAGAGTACTATTATAATAAACCACGATCAACATCTTTGTGTTTCTGACTGTTGATCAGACAAAACAAGTCATGTGAATATGTTCACTCGGACTTCAGGGAATAATAATCAACATTTTCACTATTTTCTGATGTTTTATACACTGAACTACGACAGCGTAGTTCAGTGTATAAAACTCCTACCACCATGATTGCTCAGTTTTTTGGTATTGCGAGTTACAACAGAGCTGATGAGGAAATGATTCATTATGATATTATTAGTCAACACTACAACCGGACCTCATGAATAATGACAGACAGGTAGAAACTGGATCATAATGTTCCAGGTGAGATGTGTTTACTACGTTTCACTCGCTGTTAATGAGAAACTGCTAAATTACAGCAGACTGACACCAGCAAAGCAAAGTGCTGTTTTAACTGCTTTTCACTTTCTGATTGTTTTGGGGGGAAATAAATCCATGTAAATGACTTGCTGATGTGCATGTGTGTTACCATGGTTACATATATACAATATGCCGCTTATACAGAATCTTGAATTCTAAAATGAGATATCTGTTATTAAAAACCCTGCGTCTGCTCTGTTTTGTTTTGGTTGACAAGTTTATTATCCTAACTTATAAAAGACGGGCAGCATAATGACAGTCGGACCCAAGTTATGAAAGAAAAAACACAATTTTCCTTTAAACGCAGGTGGTTTTCTGTTTTTTTCTTCCAGTCACTAAACCGATCTCTCCGTCTGCAGCCTCACCTCTGTGTACTGATACTGTAGCTTCATAAACACTCATCTGTGTGTAAATGAGCCCAGAGGTGTTCTGGATGTTATTATGCAGAGCAGGTGGAGCAGCTCAGCTTCTCCTGTGAATCTGAATAAACACAAAAAACATAAGAACACAAGAAGAGACGAAGCAGCAGAGCAGAAACTCCCGTCTTTCTCTCTCTCTCTCTCTCTCTCTCTCTCTCTCTCTCTCTCTCTCTCTCTCTCTCTAACTCTCTGCATCGCCAACTCACAAGAAGGGTCGTGTGTAAACATCAGCCTCACGACATCTGATAAACTCCTGCTCATTGACACACACACAAACACTGAAATAACACTGATACTGTGTGGAGTTACTGATGTTTGTAATTATTAATGAGCGCCAAAGAAGAAGAAGAAGAAGAAGAGCCAAGCAAGTGACTCAACATAAACTGCAGGAGAAGAAGAAAAAGAAGGCATGCATCTTTAGTTCTGCAGAAGAAGGACAAAAGCTAAATTTATGCTTCTGCGTCAGATTTAACATTTTGATTGTCGTTGATCCATTGCAATAATAGCTGGATGTGTTTATTACCAGAACACATCCTGCTTTAAAGGGGAATTTTTGCACATTTGCAGCTCTATATTTATATTCTGGGGCTCTACTGGAATATCTTTGCATGACTTTCAGTTTAAAAGCTCCTCAGTTCAGCCTCTGTCTGAAACAGGCCGTTTTAGCTCCTGTCTCTTTAAGGCCCCGCCTCCCGATGAGCCCACTCTGTTCTGATTGGTCAGCTCTTGGAAGCTGCACCTAGAGCGGCTACGTCAATAAACCATGAAACAAACTTTTTCTTGTTTTTTACATGAAATGTCAATTTGTGAAATACACCGGTACATGTTCAAGCTGAAATCCGATCCGAAATATGAGTGAACAACACAAACAACATGTTGGAAAACCTTAGCAACAACCTTAGCAACCACAGCTACAGAACAGACAGCTGTTTATGGGCGTGCACAACAAGCTGACAGGGTAGAAAAAATGTTGCAAACAAAGTGCTCAGAGCAGGTTGAAGCCCCGAGTTTTGACTTGCAGGCAGCATTTTTACATACGTTCACCTCAAGTTTTGGAACTTTGACCATGTTTAACATCGGACATCAGAACAGGATATAAATAACAGAAAATCACAAAAAGCATGATGTGTGCCCTTTAATTACATACAGAAAGCAGTTGTTTTTACATGTTCTCATTCATTTTATGGTATGGTGCTGAGTGTCCCCCATGAAATTTGTAAAATATCACAAGCCAGGTGACCAAAACTGTGTAGATTTTTTTTTAAAAAACAACAAAAAAACAATATCCAGGTGCCTATATGAACATTTAAACCATTTTTGTTTGCTGTAATCATTCCTCCTGTTCATACTGGCCGTTAAAGTCCAACTGAAATTAAACTGCCTGTTTTGCCCACTTGTCCTGTGTTCTCCTTTGAGAAAAAAATCAGAAACCAAAAGGGAGAAATTTATATTTTAATAACCTTTATTGATCCCCGGGGGGACATTCAGGTGTTACAACAGCAGCAGAATCAGAGTATCCCTCCTGTATTCTGATTCTGCTGCTGCTGTAACAACTACATGCACATCAGGAAATAGAACAGTGAAATAATTAAAACAAATAAAAATAAAATGCCATTATGGATAAGTACACAAGCAGAGCAGAACAATACAACTGATGATACAATAATGGATTTCAGTACAAGTAGCACTTACGTGCAAAGCCAATGAACCAATGGAACAATATTGAACACTAAAATGTTTTATACTCATGATAAAAGTGCAAGAATTCACAAAAATATTTACAAAAGAAACATGAAAAGTTGAGATAAAGAAAAGAAAATCCTGGCTGGAGTCTTTATTTCACTACAGCCAATCACATCCTGTATAAAGTGATAACGTGATAACGCCGTCTATCATCGGCAGAGCAGACGGTCACACTGAGCCTGATTGCATCCTGCTACACATCACAACAACCCACATTAGTTTTCCTGCTAAAGCCTCCTTCTTATCTAACTTACAAACATGAACACGTCTTCTCCTGCAGCTTAACTTGTTGAACGAGCCACCAAACAAACATTCGGCGGGGAAAAGTGCACCGCTAATGTCAGTTAGCAGGCTAGATAGCTAACTAGCTGCTCAGCTGCAGCACATTAAACAGCATTTAAACATACCTGCAGATGTCACTTCACACCCGTTAGATGCTGGTTTGGTTGTTGCTATTCAAAATCCCTGTTAGCGACACGCTGTCTGTCCGATGACTTGTAGCTACAGCAGTTTGTTTATTTTGTCTCTGTTCGTACAGGCTAACACCGGTAGCCTGCCAGCTGCTGTCAATCAAACACAGATGTCGACAACCGAGACAAAAAGTAGCATTTCTGATATTTTTCCAAAGACCTTTCTTCTTTTAAAACATAATAAATCTTTTTTATAATAATACAAAACTATTAAAAATACATTAAAAGGCATGTCTACAGTGATTTCAGCTGGACTTTAATAGATCCCTTCCTATTGTGCCTCCAATGGCATAGATGGGGGACAAATCTAATTTGACACATAGTCAAATCTACTGAATATCATCCAAAGTTACAGCCTTTTTAATACAGAGTTCCCACTTTGAATAGAGAAAAAAGCATTACAGGGAATGTGTGCCGTTTGGCTCAGTGCACATTTTGTGTTACCTGTACAACAGCACATGTTAATAAAACAACATGTGCACAACTCGCTAGTATTCATACATGTTGCATGGAGAGAAACAGCAATTGTGTGATTTCCTAAACGAGTGTATAAATACACAAAAAAAACATCCTTTCTACAGACTGTTGGTGACTTTGAACATCTCGGTCTGGAGCTGCAGTGAAGGATGTTCAAGGTTGTTCACTGTTTTGTAGAACAAAGACTCTCAGCCGTTTTGGCTGTGATCCCTTGAAAAGGTTTTGACTTTCTGGCCAAGACACAAAGTCAGCAAAGTCAATGTGAGCAGTGCAGCGCTGCCACAGAGGCCCAGAGCCAGAGCTCATAACCTCCATGTATATGCATGTAACACCTCGCTCTGATTATGATGCACCAGCCAGTCACTGGTACTATCAGTACAGCAGCTCAGCCTATCTGACCTCGGGGAGCAGTAAAAAATGTGAGGCGGCGGCGTATGTTACAGTCTGCACACAATCATTTTGGTGTGTAAATTTGTTATTTTTAGCTGACTCTTTTTAACTTGTTTATGCACTATGTCCAATAGGAAAAACACTATTTTTGTCACTGTGTATATTTATATGTAGATGTACAGTAGATATGTTATAATTGGTGGTGGGATCAGGCCCATAAAGTGTAAATCACTTGTCCCGTGTTCTCCTTTGAGAAAAAAAAATCAGAAACCAAAAATTAGAAACTAAAAAGGGAGAAGTTCATCGTTTAAATTCTTTGATTTCATGATGGCGCCTCCTAGTTTTACATCATTTTGATTAAATACTGTTCCTTCATCTACTTACTTAGCTGGAGTCCTTATTTCTATACAGCAAATCAAATCCTGCATAAAGCGACAACGTGGCGTTTGATCATCGGCAGAGCAGGCGGTCACACTGAGCCTGATTGCATCCGGCTACACAACACAAGACTCTGAACAACAACCCGCGTTAGCTTTCATGCTAAAGTATTTTGTGTTGAGATAATGAAAAACCCTTGAGCATATGTAAACAGGAACATGAACGAAAACACTGGATAAACACTGTTAGCGGTTTAACTGAGTAACTGATTTAGATGAATGTAACATGTCAGATCAAAGTCGATAAACATCCTCAGTGTAGGAGTGTGTGACACAAAACTGAAATAAAGTGACTTATGAAAGCTTGAAACTTTTGCAGCTGGTAAAAATTGTTGCTGAGTCACTATTGATCAACAACCTTATCAACTTCACCATCGATGCATTGTCATACATCATCACACAACTCTTCATACACAGTGCAGTCTGTAAGCATTTAGAGAGTGACACGTTTTCTATTGCACAATGAATGTTGCTGCATAATAGTCACCATGTAGAGACTCACTAACTCACTTCAGTATGTAAGAAATGTAATTCCTTCTGTATATGTAAGGGTTTTCTTCTGCACTGATGCATAAACTATCAACTTGATGTTTGGTGAAGCGGCAAATATTGCTCCATATGTTTTAATCTGCAGTTTGTTATGTTCTTACTGTGCATTTGTACCACATTACTTACATTTGAGCTGAATGGTTACCAGACTTCCATTTCGTTGTTGTACCGTTACAAATGCAGCCTCTTAAATATTACTGCTTCTCAAAAGTAAAAGCAGTAGGAAAGTCGCCCGCTGGCCCTCGGCACAGTGTGCTGAACTGTGACACCGAGTAATGACTTTTATTTTTCCTTTTCAGGCTACTTCATTTGATTAATTGTGAGAAAGGAGGGCAGCAGCTGCAAAAGCTTCTGAAACGAGACAAAAAGGGAAAAAAAACTGCTGTGTGTTGTGCCGTTTTTACTTTACTGTGTGCAATTTGAAAGATTACATCAGTCATATTTTGACCTTTATGACCACTGAGTGATTGGAGACCCGCTAAAAGCCTCCTTAGTAGCTCTGATTTCTGATGTCTTTTCATTATGTGTCATTTTACACATACATGATTTTTTTTTTTTTTTTTGTCTAACCACAATAATATGCAAATTCCCTCCCAGGGTGTGTCACATAAAACACAAAATTCAAATGGCCAACTGGTTAATGAGCGAATGTGAATAAAAACAAAAATAAGTGGCTTCTGTGGTTTGATTGAGCCGAGTTTTTCTTTCCTCTTCTGGGTTTTTGAAGTCCTGGACCACCACAGCTGGCTTTCTCCGAGTTCATTGTGTGAGAGGTCCCCCTTTTAAATATATTTTGGAGGTACCAGTTGTTAACAATTCACACTTCTGCAACAACAGTCTTTTTTGTCAGGGCAGGAGACAAACTTTGAAGTCATCTTTTTGGTTTTTTGGCAGGGCGGTTTTTGCCTCCCAAGCTTTTTATGTGCAGAAATTGTGACACTGACGGCTCTTGATTACTATTTTAAAGACTATTTTAAGCCTTGAGTGGTTCAGTTTTTAACTTTTGTTGCTAAGCAATGTTGGCCACAACTCTGCCTATTGGCTAGAGCTGGCACTCTTGCCTGGCAACATTACCTGATTGTGTATTCTGGAGACACTGGCAAGAGCTTCCAGTTGCAGAAAACTCTTCTGCAAAGATGGCTCGGCTGTGGCGTCAATACTGTTTTGAACGTCCTGTATTATTTTTCACCGACTTGTCTCTTAACGCACCGCATCCAAGAATAAGGATTGTGTGTTTTTTTTGATGGTTATAAAATATGCAGCTCACTTAATAAGCAGTTTCTTGAGTGTATTTGACTTTGAATAAACTCCTGACTGGCAGGCAGTCGCAGGCGTCTGGTGCGCAGGATGAAAACCTGCCCTTGCAGAATTAGGGTCATTAACAAGCTGGCTGACACAAGAAGTATTTATCATTTTTTAGGTGAAAAAGCCAGTCCAGGATGTGTCATAATGTGATGCATTAACTGGAGATACTCTGAAACCTCCTGGAAAGCTTCCTTGTCTACTGCTCAAAGTTCAATGTTCAAATCATTCCTCCATAATTAACCGATGCTGATATCCATAAAATAAAACCATAGATCAAAACAACATTAAATTAATTTGGTCTGCTGCTCCACTGAGGAGAGAATTTATCTTTTATTCTGGTAAGTTTGGGTTTGAACCCAAACACAAGTCTGCTGCAGTGTCCTTGAGCAAGACAACAAAACAGTATCAAGGATTCAAGAGCTGCTGCTGCTGCTCTGTAGCCTGACCTCTGACCTCGCTGGAAAAACTGCAAACTAAAGAAAGATTAAATTATTTTTCTTTATCACTAAAGAGTCATGCCGCTATAAAAAAAAAAAGAAATTCATGAATCAATGATGCAGTCAATTCAAATTTAACTAAAATTATTCATACTGCTAAAATCTGCTAATCAATATTCTAACAGTAATGTGTTTAAACAAAGGCTGTTCAATCATTGAATCACATCCAGGATAATTAGCAGCTTGTTTCCTCTCATTATCATGTAAACATGCACATTTTACCGGAGAGGTCAAAGGTCACGGAATCAGCTGAGACTCCTCTGCCACTGTGGGAATATCTCATAAACTAAACACTGTATATGTTAACCATAAACGACAGCGAAAACCATAATAATCATGCAGGATGTAGCTCCCAGCTGCACCTGTAGGTGTCACTCTCTGTCATCTTTTCACACGTGCGTGAGGGGATGTTTCTACATTTATTGCCTCTGATCAGCTACAACAAGCCCATTTATCAAAAATACATGAGCCTGATGAAATGCAGACAGCAATCTGACCAACGGGGGAAACTTCCACTCCCACATCTCTTTACGATCAAAAGTAGCTCAGATTTCTCATACTGTGATTTAACATGAGCTGCTCTCAGGGGCGATGCTGCTGCTGCTGCACCACAGCAGGTTGCTGTTTGTGAGGTCAGCTCCAGGATCAAACAGGTGTTAAAAGAAAATGAACACAGTTTGCTATTTTTCTGCTCTGTGTCTTACATCATATTTATTATTTATACGTCGTTATGAAGATGAGCTTTCGCAATCATTTTGTTTTTTATTAGCCCATATAAGTATTTAGGTAAAAGAGTCATGATAAGGATTGTAAAAAGAGAGGATACTATATACCAGACTGAAAGTCTCGATAGTAATGTTGCAGATGCAGTATGGTGATACCCCTGCAGATAAAAGTGGCATTGCATGAGATAAAGTGATTATAAACTCAATATAGAGCACCACAGGTGTGCTGTGAGCTCCTACATGAATATACAAGGAGGTAACAGTGATGTTTAGTAACAGCCATCCGAGCTGTAAATCATGAAACAGCAGACGGGTGCAGATCAGAGCTGCAGGAGGGGGACAGGGGTGCATGGCTGCAACATGCCTGCGCCTCTCCACCGCAACCCGACCAGCCGTGCCAGCGTCCGGCAGCGCCATAATCAAACTTTTCTGTACATTTGCACGTCACCTGGACGCGAAACATAAATTTGGCATCCTATGCAAATATATGCTGACGTAAAAGATCATGTGGTTTTTGTCGTCGATCCCCCCTATGAGCAACGAGGAGGCTTTTTTTTCTCCTCTCTACTGTTGTCTTTAGGTTAGCTATGCTACAATCTTTACTGTACCCAGCGCTAGCTATATGCGCCCCGCACCGCACCACTCTGGATATCTGGGAATAATCAACTTCCAGTCTGTCGCACCCTGCACCCAGAGACTACACACAGGTAGGACACAAGGGAAACTTCTTATTTATTTAACTCCTAGAGAGAAATTTTGACCAAAGTGACCGCAAAAGTGAAGTTATTAAAGCGGCTTGGTTGCAGCCAGACTAGCCGCCTGGCTGGCTGGCTGGCCGGCTGTGTTTGCCCAGGCTGCCGCTGCTAGCGACCGTCCCCTCCATCACAGCCTCTCAGAGTGGGAATCACCTTGCTATCACCCAGCAAACCTCCACGGCAGCCAAACTAGAATTAAAACAGTTAGATACCTGGCTGTCAGGCAACTTTAGTCGACCGACTGGTCTCGGGATATATTTGAGGATAGTTGTCAGACAAGTGAATGTCATCCGGTTTGCGTTGTTTTTTTTTTTGGTAGCTAACTTTTGCCGTCCCCCCTCCACCCCCGGTGAAAGTGCACATAATAAATTTATTAGCCAGCGGAGCTAGCCGTTAGCCATTTAGCCCCTGCTAATGACGAGCAGCCCGGTGAAGCTAAGTTGTGTAGCTTTAGCTTCGCCTTTCCCCGCACACAGCAGCACGAAACGTGGCTGCCCGTCTCTGGATGTTGTGCTTTCATGTCGGGAAACGCATTTGTTTTGGCTGGCTCCCTCTCTCCTTCTTCCCCCCTCCGAGTTAGCGTTACTCTCGCCGAGCCAAGTAGAAAATAATCCCGGTGTTTTTGTTTTTTTTTCTCGTGACACGGCAACGGTAGAGCAAGTGACAGTTTGGTTTGTAGTGTGTCGGTTCAAGTGTTGCTGTTGCCCGCTGTATGTGAGGTTCAAACGGGGCTAGCTAGCAGACAGCCAGTCTGGCTGGTTGGGTCATCTGAGGTGAAGCCGCCGTCAGCGGGCTGTATAGAAACACACAGGCGGCGAACGGCAGACTGGTTTTTAACTGGTTTTTAGAGAAACCGACCGGCAGTTTTTAAGCTTGTTCGGTTTGTAACAGGTTTATGTGTTTAAACGGACTGTCTTTAACGTTAGAGTCGCTTTAATGTGTGTTTTGTATAGAAGCGGACCGGTGGTACACATACTGACTGCCGATCAGTTTGATATTAACTGTTTTACATTAAAACGGACCGTTAGTTTATTAATTTAACGTCTTTAACGGGTCACTATAGAAACCAATAAGTGGGTTAAGTTTTCCGAATAATGTTATTTAAGTGGTTTAACGTCATATAGAAACGGTTTGTTGTTGACTTGTTTCATAAAAGGACTGGTCTGTCTGTACGTTGACTTCATGCCAGATAATGGCAGACTGGTTTTCTACTGGTTTTCCATAGAAGCAAGCTGCCAGTATGTCCAGTATCCTGGTTTTAATCTGTTTTGTATAAGGATCAGACTGTCAGTGTGTGTGGCAGTCTGGTTTTTAACTGGTTTATAAAGAAATTGACTTGTCAGTTGCCTTAGGTTTTAACTGGTTTACATGGAAACCAGTGTGTGTGTGTGTGTATAGACAGATTTTAATGATTTATCTGCTGTTGGCAGGTATATGTGTTTCATTTTTTTAACAGGTTTGTATAGAAATTATGAAACTGGTTCATAACTGGTGTTTTGACCCAGATTGTGCAAAAGGAAAAGTGTTTGTTTTAAACTGGTATTTTGGCTGTTTATAGACTGGGATTGGCAGTGTATGATATGGCAGTCTGGTTTTTAACAGGTTTATAAAGAAACTGTCTGTCAGTATCCAAATATTAGACTGGCTTTAACTGGTTTATATGGAAACAAGTTTGTATAGTTAGATGTTAATGACTCATCTACTATTGGCAGTTCGGCTAACAGGTGTATGTTTAACAATGTTTTTTTTTTAATTCTTAACTGGTTGGTACAGAAATGATGGCTGTTGTAAAGACAAACTGGCTTCTAACTGGTGTGTTGACCCAGATTGTGGGTTTTTCTTTTAAACTGGTATATTGGATCGTCAGTATATATAACATGGCAGTCCTTTTTTTTTTTGTTATTAATCTGCTCAGAATCAAACTTTTCCCTTTTCCAAGTCCTTCCAGTTCATGCTCAGTATGTTCCTCCGACCTAATTTTCTACCCAAATCTTGTTACATAAAATCATGAATAATTAGGTGTGCCTCGCAAGCCGGCTCAGGCCATATGCAGTGTGATGTGGCAGTAGATGGGGGGAAAAAAACCAACAAAAACAAAACATGATGACCTATGACCTCTCTCAGGCAAACATAATGAACCATTTTTGTTATTTCTGGGTTTTTTTTTCCCCCCTTCGCTGTCCTCATGTGACTCCTGGCTGGTCTGAAGGACATACAGGAGGAATATTTTCTGTCAGGCTTAGAGGAACAGGTGTGTAAACTGAATTTGGGCAGGTTTTTACCCTCTGCCTCATCCCTGACTGTGTGACTGAAGTGTGTCTTGGCTCTTGGAAAACACTGGAGAGGCTCATATTTGGCAGCAGCTCCTCCCTCCCCGTCCTTCCCTCCCCTCTCTATACTGCCCGGTGACAGCATTAACCGCCACCTCCTCCCCGTCACCACCACCACCACCGCCGCCGCCGCCACTGCCACTGCCACTGTATGGGTCTTGTTGAAAGTGTGTCAGATTTTTTAATATTATCTCCCTCTCGCCTGTTCTGGTTCATAATCACATTTCCGTTTCCATTGACCGACTTTTTTTTTTGTCTCATATTTTGCCGCTATTGTATCGCCGCCGTGTCAGGCTTTTTAATCCTATGATATGGATGCAGGGATCAGTCAGTCATGCTGCCAGTCTCCGAATCAGAGCGCGCTCGCTTGCTCTCTGGCTGCTATTTATTTGTCACAAACCCCAACACACACACACACATATACACACACACACACCCTCATGTGCGCTTTCTCTTCCTTGCTTGGAGACTTCTACACACACACACACACACACACACTCTCTCTCTCGCTTTTCCTCCTCTTGCTCTGACACGCTGCTATTTCTTTGACACACACTGACACACATTTTGCCAGTTCCTAGGAAGTGCAGCTGTATTTGCCGTTTGCTGTCGCCACCTGACCTGTCACCCCAATCCTCAATCACCCACAACACACACTCACACACACACACACACACACACACACACACACACACACACACACACACACACACACACACGCTCACTCTCTCTCTCTCTCTCTCTCTGCAGCAGCAGCGGTAGTAAGCTTTTATTTCACCGTTTAGACTGTTCACATCGTTGGTTTTTATCGCTGAAAAACTGCCGCTCAACGCATGTTTTTTTATTATTTGTGGCCGATTTGAAACGGACCCCATTCTGGGTTTGTGTTGATCTCAATGGCATTCAGTCACGAGGGGTTTATGACAGCTATACAAGCCGGAACGAACACACGCACACACGCTATGTGACAGCTAATATTTTGTTGCTCTGTCAAACTGCTATTTATTTCACACACACACATGCACGCACACACACACACACACACACATGCAGAAAGCATGCATGACAGCTGCACTGACTTTTTTTTTTTCTCCCCACTTTTCCACTTCCACTCCTCTTTTTCTGCTTTTATTTCACACACTTACACACACACACATACATACACACACACACACACACACACATTTACTGTGCTATTGGTGCTTTATGAAATAGTGAGTGAGGCTGTGTGTGGGTGTGTGTTTGGGAAAGCGAGTACGAGCGTGCCAGATTGTGCGTGAGTGAGTGAAGTGGCGGTGATTTTCTGTATGTGTGTGTGTGTGTGTGTGTGTGTGTGTGGTGAGTCACTGGAGAGCAAGGGCTGGTCAGAAACACTGTGTGTGTGTGTGTGTGTGTGTGTGTGTGTGCGCTGCTGGAGCTCTTCATGGGGAAACTCGACACACACTCACACACACACACACACACACACATACTTGCTGTATTGGATCTGCACGGCTGCTGTTGGACCAAACCCACCTTCCACGTCGACTGGAAGGCTTTAAGGGTTTGTGACTGGATACTGATCGATCCAGTATCCAGTCAGGGTTCCCAGTTTGAAGAGACATAAACAGGGTCCTTCTTTTGGTTGTTTGATCATCTTTAATAATCACTTGTCTGAAGGATTTTTTTTATTTTTTTTATTGGCTGATGGTTTTTTCTTACTCTCTCTCTCTCTCTTGCGATCCAAAAATGTGCAGAAATGAATATGGTTGTGATTCTGCACCAGTATGGAAGCTTTCATTACACACCATGAAATCAATTTCTTTAAAGTTATGTGTGAATAATCCGCACCGATATTCGTTCCTGCTGTGAAAAGGCTTTTACCCATGTACGGCAATTTTCCGACTTAAACTTAATACTCCGAAATATGAATATGTTCCTGCGTACTCTGGGTTATTTATTTCACATCTATGGGGCTGTTATGAATTATTTACCGTTATAATCTCTCTCTCTCTCTCTCAGAAATGGCAGTTTTATCCCTCTTATGTTCAAACTTTTGGACACAATGATTTTTATTTTTTTATTTTTTTATTTTTTGGAAAGATCAGATGATAAAGTAAATCTTTACACCTGGTGAAGTTGCAGTTTCTGTTGTCGTAAAGCATCCAGACAACAGTAACGCAGCCGCACACTTGTTGCATCTCCAGTTCACTGCTGAGCTTTCAGTAACAAAATGCCGTTTAGAAAAAGCAGAATATGGTTTAAATCACTTTTACAACGTTATTAAGGATATTTGATATATACAGATATGGCAAATATATGCAAAATCCCATAAATGTTACACATTACATGAGACCAGTTGATTGACAGAAACTAACTGGCAACAAATTTGATAATCAATGAACTTTAGACGCCTAAAATACCCCAAAAATCACCATGTGCAGCTTGAAGAGAGTTTTCTACTGTAGTAAACTGAATACTTTGAAGTTTTTGGGATGTTTGTTGAACAAATTAAGGAAATTATGATTCACTTTTTCATTATATTTCTAACATTTTATAAACTGGTTGTGAAATCGAAAGAACAATTAACAGTTGAATCAGTGCAAACTCTTCATATGTGTAAAAACAAAAACTTCTGACACTAAACTTCTTTCCGTTGCTTGTAAACAATCATTTTTAATGACAGAATTTTATAGAAAGATAACATGAAACGATCGTATTATCATGATATGATTTAGCTAAACGATAATATCACCTGATTTTATTTTCATTTCCAGTTTGCACATAAATAAATAAAACCTGACTGAAAATGATGAAAATACAATAAAAAATCTCAAAATATTGCAAAACTTTTATAAATTGATAAAAGCAAAATGCGACAGAAACAGACTCGGTGCGTGAAGCATGTGACCGTTCGCTTCAGGTGAAAACATCCGATGTTTGTGGAGCGATGAGGACGCTGCGACAGAAACGTCACATTTCCGTCATATTTTTCACCGTTTTAAGGTTCGACTGCGACTCCTTTTAACGACGTCGTCTCGTTGCGTCTTCTTCTTTTGCTTAACGGCATCGACTGGAGAATACAGAACTCTTAACCAGCAGTGGATAGAAATTTGCATTAATTTGAATCTTTTTGCTGATATTCTGGAAATTTTGTTTAAAATTTGCACTAAATTTGGATGTAAACGTTAAACTGAAATATCAAACAGCTCTGCTCAAGACATGTATGTGATATTGATCACAAAACTCTACCTACATCTAAAAATAATCCTCCAAAAACCTGTTTTCATTTACAACTCCCAAAGTGTACTTCAGGTGGAGACTTGGCAGGAAAAACACTGTTTAACTACCTTTTTTTTTTTATTTGCATCACCTATTTTTATGTTTTTTTTTCCCCCCACGTCGGCAAATTCAAGGACGACTGATCGTGTTATATCAACTGATTCTGATCGGTATCTCAGATAATCTGAGATAATCAGAGCATCTCTTTTGGTTATTAAGAATCAGATATCATTTAACAGCATCCGTATCTGATATGACACCTGCTGTAAGATGATGTTTGATCCCCATTTCTTTGGGAAATATCACTTGAATCTATCCTGATGAAAAAAATATTGATCTTGATCACATTAGTGTGGAAAAAAACTGTGTAACAACAGTAAATATTAATGGTAATGGTAATGGAGTTTGAATGTCTTGTGGGCTACATGCTGCTGCAGAGAGGCTTTTTCCACACTGCCAAGAATAACTGGGGGAAACACGGAATACTTGTAATTGTTTGAAAATTTTTGGCAGGAGGAGACCGAATATTAGGATATCGAAAACTGGCACAAAACAGCGGATTGAGTCCAGAAATATCAGCATCAACTTCTCCGAAAAAAAACCTGCATGGGTCAAAGCAGAAAGCGGAGATGTGATTTATGTGTTAATGACATATTCCTAAAAATACATGTGTGTGTGTGTGTGTGTGCAGTGAAAATAATACAGTAAATACAATAAAATACAAGATAAATGCAAATGGTTTATATTTGCACATGAGATAAAAACAGTTGTGTTTGCGTGGCTGTCAGCTCTGTAAAGTAATTAATATTTATGTAACATGCAAATAAAACAATAAGACTTCACTTCTGTCGTCTGCAAGAAGAAGAAGAAGAAGAAGAAGAAGAAGAAGAAGAGGTATAGAAAGCTTGTCTTCATCCGGCGCCGCAGGGAGCCGTGTGACTGGTAAACAACCCCAACAGTAAACATGTCGTCCTCCAACATGATGATGATGATGATGATGATGATGATGATGAAGTGTCTGTCTGGACCGATCACTGACAAATATGTCACCTTGTTTGTGAGCCGTAACCGTAGTTTCCCCTCCAGGCCAATCAGTTTAACATCGATCTGTAGTTCAGTTCCGCCCACAGCTTCATCAGCAGTCTGGAACGCCGCAGAGGGAGGTCACATGATGTCAGAGCCTCAGACACAATATAAAAAAAACACAACTACACATTTAAGACGTTGTCAGAGAAGCCTTTGTTTGAGCCTGGATTCTCTGAAAGGAGGTCAAACGGGCCCATTAGTATATTTAAAGGAGGTCATTGCTTTATGCAAACGGGGCCATAAACGATACAAACATTTACATTTAGTCATTTGGCGGACGCTTTTATCCAAATCGATTTACAAGCGAGGCAAGACTGAAGCTTCCTGTATGGTGAGGTGGGTTAGGATCTGTTGGGTAAAAGCCGTCCTTCAGGCTAGAGGTCCTCTGCACCTCCTACCGGACGACATAAGTGTGAAAAACCTGTGTTTGGAGGTGGGTGGAGTCCTTGATGATGCTTCAGGCTCTTCTGCGGACTCCTCTCCGGCGATAGAGATGGTAGAAACGCCCCGACCATCTTCTCGGCAGGCGTCGCCGCCCTGCGTAGGCGTTTTTTGCGGTCCACGGCGGTGCTGTTCTCATACCACGCAGTGACGCAGCTGGTGGAGATGCAACTGTAGAAGCTGCTGAGACTCCTCGATCGACGTGCCAGATTTCCTCACAGCTGCTGTTGTGCTTTTCTTGACCAGCTGGGTCCGCTGGGTTACACGTCCAGGTGAAGTCATCACTGATGTGGACGCACAGGAATTTAAAGCTGCTGACTCTCTCCTCCTCAGACTCACGGATTGTCAGCCGTTGAGGAGGTCTCCTTCCCCTCCTTCGAGTCCCAAATGTAGAAGCTCTGTAAAAGTAGAATTTTTATGGCAGAGTTGTTGTATTGGATTGCATTAGATTGCACAGGTGTTCCTAATAAAGTGCTCAGTGAGTGTATAACCATCTCATTTTCAGTCACATTAAATAAATGAGAACTTGTAGAAAATAATGAAATTGTGGATGGATAAAGAAAAATACACATACCTTTATTTATTAGTAGGTTTTCTTGGTTTGTACAATGTCAGAAAATGGTGAAAGGTCACTAAAGCTCAAGGCTTATAAAGATATTACACTTAAAATAAAGAAAAGCAGTAAATCATCTTCAAACATCTTCATTTTCTAGAAGTTTGAACTTGTGAAAGTTTGACATTTTTCCTCTCAAAATGATGTGGACGCACAGGAATCTAAAGCTGCTGACTCTCTCCTCCGTCAGCCGTTGAGGAGGTCTCCTTCCCTTCCTCGTGTCCGCTATCCAACTATCTGAAACTGTGGAAGCTTTGTGAAAGTAGAATTTATGGCAGTAAAGTTGTTGTATTGGATTGCATTAGATTGCACAGGTGTTCCTAATAAATTGCTCAGTGAGTGTATAACCATCTCATTTTCAGTACAATGAGAACTTGTAGAAAATGATGAAATTGTGGATGATAAATAAGGTGAAAAGAAAAGTACACATACCTTTTATGTATTAGTAGGTTTTCTTGGATTGTAAAATGTCAGAAAATGGTGAAAGGTCACAATTTCCTAAAGCTCAAGGCTTAAAATAAAGAAAAGCTGCAAATCGTCTTCATTTTCTAGAAGCTTGAACGTGTGAATGTTTGACATTTTTACTTTCAAAATGACCAAAACAACAAATCAGTTATTAAAATAGATTTATTCTCTGCCGACTGACTAATTGAATGATCATTTCAGCTCCGATTGTGTTCAGAAGTGTCACTGCGTACGTGTGTTGACAGCTCTCAGTCTCACTGTGGCTGTCGAGCTATTGTTACGTTAGCTAACGTTACGGCTAACGTTCCAGTTTAACAGACTTGAGAGGAGAAGCTGCTGATCAGCTCTGACTGCTCCGGATAGCTCCACATAAAAATGAAGAATAGACTTCTACAGTATCTGCTAGCGTTAGCTGTCTGTCAGCATTCAACTGCTGTCAAGCTAGTCAGCCAACACTAGAGTTTTTATTTGATTGTTTATTGACTGACAGACTCTGTTGGTGTTTTTTGGATTGCCAAAAAAAAAAACAACAACAAACAAACACAATTGGCTCACTATTTTTTGAAATATCAAACCACACAGAGTGGTATTTTTTCCTGTAACAATCAAACTTAAGCCAAATGTAGAGATTTTCATTTTTTAGTATATTTGTTTCTTAATTTTGTTGTACTTGACTTCTAGGGCTGTAATGATTATTTTCCATATCAATTGATTGATAAAATGTCAGAAAATAGCAGAAATGTCCATCACAAGTTCCTTTTTTTTGTCCAATCAACACTCAACAAACCCCAAAATATTCCATTTACTGTCATACAAAGAACATCATTAAGAAAATCAGAAAGTATTCACTCTTGAAAAGCTGGAACCAGTGATTTTTTTTCCAATTTTTTTGCTAGAAAAAATTACTTTTATTGAATTGAGTTGAATTAATCAATTACAAAAAGAGATTCATATTTCCCAAAAATGTTGCAGGTTTCTTATTGAGGACGAAAATTAGGCTGTCACCTGAATTTCTTTCCTAAAATATATCCACTCAGTGAAAGTGTGTCATTTTGTCATTTTGACATAATTTACTGAATGTCCTTTTTTTTTTTTTTGTAAGTAGCTGAATTTGTTTTTGTTTCATGCCATCAATCATCTGGTGAGAGTAGGTGTCACTTTTGTTTTTTTGGATATCTTTTTTTTTTTTTTTCCAAGCGAAACACTTCAAAAACAGATGCTGTATTTGTTAACACTGCTGATATTATTTAGATTTTTTTTTTTTTTCCCCTTTAAATCTCCAAGAAGTCATTTTTATTCATGAACAGAGAAAAGAATGCTTATTTTCTCATTAAAGCCTGCAGTGTGTGTTTCTCAATCACTCAACACATGAGTGACCAGCAGCACTGATGCGCTCATCAGACAAAAAACGTCTTAGATTAGCTTCCCCCCCTCTCCTTCCCGAACTGTGATTTGTTGAAGAACCCCCCTCCTTTCCTGTCTGGATCGTTAATTTGAACCTTGTTCAAACCCTCATTTATCCAGAAAAAGCTCACTGAGCAGCGTTCCCTGTTTTCCATCAGCATCCTCATTGATATTCATATGTTTCCTCACGTTCACACCTGGGGGCCGCCCGGTATCACCGCAGGCGTCTGCTGCCGCCTCGTGATAAACTCCCCTGGGAGAGAGAGAGAGCGCTGCCTTGCTCAAGAGAACTTAAGCTGCGTGTTTTTTTTTTTTGTTTTTTTTAATGCAACGGAGATGTTTCTCATTCACGTTTCCCAGCTTTTCCAGCTTTTCCCAGCTGGTCCACAGTCGGAGCCAACAACTTTCCAGGCGAGAGGCAGTTTTTCTAAAAGCTGCTTCGGCCCATTTTCCACTTTTTTTTTTTTTGTCTCTGTGTCTGTTTGACAGCAGCTCCTCCGCTGAGCTGCTTCGCACGGCTGAAATAAAGTGAAAAACTCAGCTGCCACCACTAATGAACAGGTTACCAGTGTGGCAAATGAATTCAAATTACTTTCCCCGAATTCCCCTCAAAGTAGAGTTGGGCAATATGTCTGTGTACTGGTGAGACAAATTTGTCAACTGCCACTGTTACCATGGTAAAACACAATTGCTTTTGGGTGTATTAAGCCATTGAAAGCAATGTGCAAGTAACTGTAAGCAGACAGGAGTGTATTTTATGGTTTAATGGCGATATTGGATTTTTATATTATGTTTGCATCTCTAATATTAAGTTTGCTGGGTTTCGCCATTCTTTTTGTTAATTTTATTCATGATCAGTTTTTCTTTTTGAAAGGAGAAGAAGTATCACGCACATTTCCAGCTCTATATTTATATTCTGGGGCTCTACTGGAATATCTTTGCATGATTTCCAGTTAAAAACTCCTTATTTATCTTCTACTGGCCCGTCATGCAGCCCCTCAGTTCAGCCTCTGTCTGAAACAGGCCGTTTTAGCTCCTGTCTCTTTAAGGCCCCGCCTCCCGATGGGCCCACAACAAACTATAGTAGCAGCAGTAGCAGTTCTTTAATCGAAATATAAACTTCTCAAATCCACCTGTACATGTTCGAGCCCAAATCTGATCCGAAATCAAGAGTGAACAACGTGAACAACCCATGGAAACACCTTAGCAACAACCTTAGCAACAACCTTAGCAACGATGGCCGTTACATTTTACGTTCACCTCAAGTTTTAGAACTTTTGAACATGTTTAACATCCGACATCTCAACAGTATAAAAATAACAGAAAATCACAAAAAGCCTAATATGTTTAGAGACATTTTACGGTATCATGATATGTACTGTATATCAACAACATTATATTGAATTAAATGGTGTCGTAGGGGTTCAATCCGTCAACCATGAACTGCAACGTCCCCGGTTCGAGTCCTACCAGAGACCTTTGTTGTAGGTTGTGTCCCATCTCTCTACTGTCTCCAATAAAGGCATAAAATATAAAATAAGATGCTCCAAAAATTACATATAGTAGTCTGTGTTTCAACCAAATAATGAATTACATAAAACCCAGTAATCAGTTTTTAAACTGTTAACTTGTCTTTTACTGAAGAACATGATGTAATATCTGTCTTGCAAAAATGCTTCATTATTAAGTATTCAATCCACTTTATTTTCAGTAATTAAAGTACATATTTACATATATGATATCTGTGAACCCATCATATCCGACATGACGCCTTACTTTAATGCAATTATTTATATTATTACATCTACAGTCCCTGTCAATGTTTCTTCAACTCCTCCTTTCACTCACTTAGAATATACTTTTACTTATTTTTTATTGTAAAGTTTTATTTATATTATTTATAATCACCTGACTTAACAAGATAATCATTGTATGTGCAAACCTACTTTGCAATAAGCCTGTTTGTGATTCTATTTTTCTATAAAATGTCAAAATAAATGACTAACAGCCATTAAAGAGAGTCCTCAACGTTTTGAGTGAGCCTAACCTTTTAGCCCAGTAAACATTCATTTCATGATGACATGACTTTCAAACAAAGTATACTTAATTATCTGTCCATTTATGAAGCTGTTTACAACAAATATTTGGTCTTTTTACCTGATAAACAACTAAGACATTTCATGTGTCCTCAGTCTCGTCATGAATAAATTACTTTTATTTAGTAGTTTGTTGCGTCTTCGGTCACCTGGGACTCGATATGTTGTGACCTGTTTTTATTTCCCAGACGAGTTTTAGTGGAAAGATGCTGGAAATTAGAAATAAACCTAATGATGATAATATTGATAACAATAAATCTTAAGAAGCGTATGAGAGGGCGATTAGATTAAATATTATTCTTTAGTTAATCTGAAGCGAGGCTGCATACAAACCTCCCTTTTTTAGGATCTGTAATGTAAAAGCTATTGCTGTAAATACATTATGATTGCATATCATTACACAACTAACCCTGTTAGATTCAATTACATGATAAAGCGTGAACCAAAACATCAGGAGCAGCTGCTCTTTGCATGAACAGGTGAACAGATGTTCTCTTTCCTCTCGAATCCTCTTCAGCTCTGCAGCAGAAAAAAAAAGATGAAAAACAGAAAGATGATTTTACTTTTCAGAAATGTTAGAACATAATAAATCGACAGCTCATCTTTCATGAATATGATTTCCATAGAGCATTTCCTTTCTGAGTTGGACTTCTGGTCATACTCACATCTGACTGTTTAACACATAAATGAGACTGAACTCATAGTTTCTGTTTTCATTTTCAACTGATTGAATTAGCCTCATCCTGCCATCCTGCTGCTCTCCAAATTTAGGATTCGTAGGAATCTGGAGCGTTCAGTCTCCGTCTCTCACACACACTCAGTGTAAATAGGAAATAGTTTCTTGGCAGCGGCGCTACAAGACACAAAAAAAGCTCTGTTTGAAACCCGGGGAAGGTTTCTGTTTAGGCGGCATTTCTAGGTAAAAAAAAAAAAAAAAAAAAAAAGTAAAAATGTAATTGTAGTCACATTCAGGAAGGACACACGGGAAGAAGGAAGCGTGCAGTGGTTTCGTAGGAGGAGTGGGAAATCCCACAATGCATTGCAACATCATTGAGAAAGAACAAAACCTCACCCAACAGCAGGTGAATTCCCTTCGTCAAGGAAAACTTTTGAGCAAGTCCTACAACAAGTGTAAAATCAGTTTGTTTCTTAAGACTGTAAATTAGTTTATCATATAAAATATTAAACAATTAATGCAATAAAATGATTTAATGATGCTGGAATACGTCACATTTTTACACACCTAATATAATATTAATTTTATACAGTTTGGTGCCCATGAATCATTCTTGCTAGCCTGAGTTCAGGCCTCTATATCGCTGCACACTTCTCCAAAATATTTCAGTAATTCATACAGATGAATGTGGTTTCCAATATTTTTTAATTCTGCACACAGAAAATGAATCAGCAAATATTATGATAATTGATTAAACACATAAAAATGCAGGAAATTTTCTGGTTTCAGCTTCTACAAATGCGAAGATTTACTGCTTTAATGTGTTCTATAATTGAATATTTTTGGCTGGTGGAAAATGACAACAAGCGTTTTTCACTTTTATATGACGCTTTATAGACTTAACGATTAACCGAGACAATAATCAGCAGATTCATTGATAATGTAAATAAGCGGATTTTCCCGCCCTTTTCGTAGAAGCTGCACGACCAAACTGAGTTAAGTTTTCCCGAGTTGGAAAAACAACCGAGCCAATCGGAGCTCTGTAGGCGACAGACCTTTGTCATGTTATTCCTAATCTCTCTCTCTCTCCATTAATTTCCTGTCATCTCTCTGCTGTCCGCTATCTAATAAAGGCTTAAAAAGCCCAAAAAATAAATAAGAAAAAGTAAAAGGGAATGTCATGTTTCTGTACCAGAACTACAGCGAGAAACGCTAAAATAAAATAGAGGAACGACCAACATTAACAGGGCTGCAACTTACGATTATTTACATTATCGGTTTATTATTTGATCTATGAAATGTCAGAAAATAGTGAGATATTCTTGTTATAAAATGACCAAATATAATCAGTTTACTTTTCATACTGAGCTTCACTACAGTGGAATAATTCACCACTCGATCAGAGAGACAAACACCGCTGAGACCTATTTAAATATTATCTGTTTTCACTCACATACAGATAAATAATTAAACCCTGATTATAAAACCTGCACTTTCCTTAATACTGGTTCCTGTTCTGTATTGAGTTTTATTTTTACTTTTTTTCCATGTGTTTACAATCGAATTTATGTGTAATGTGTGCTACCTTCTTGTAAAGTGAACCTTCTGTGATTTTACACATAAATATATTTACTGTTAGAGCTGCAACAATTAGTCGATTAATAGATTAGTCGCCAACTATTAAATTAATCACCAACTATTTTGAGTCCTTCTAAAAAAAAATTCTCTGGTTCCAGCTTTTTCTTTTAGTGCTTTATGACAGTGAACTGAATATCTTTGAGTTTTTTGGTTGGTTGGGACAAAACAAGACATTTGAGAATGTCACCTCGGACTTTGGTAAAACTTTTCACAATTTTCTGGTCCAAAAACTCAAAAAAAAACTGAATCAAATTTGGAAAATGAAATTAATTGTTAGTTGCAGCCCTGGTTACTATCACATATGACAAAGAAAAGCATAAAATCTTCACATTGAAGAAGTTGGCTGTTGGCTATTTTTGAGAAATTACTGAAAAAAAAATCAATTATTAAAATTGCTGCACATTTATTTTCTGTCTATTGATTAATGGACAGTTTCTAGCAGCTCTAAACATTAACAGACTGAATAATGAACTGAAAAACCACATAGAAAAAAAAAAGTATTTTTGAAGTTACACACACTTGAGTTTCACTTGGTTTTAATGGCGTTTGTAATAGGGGCCATGAAACTGGCTCCAAAAAAAAGAGAAAAGCATGTGATCCTTCACATTTTCTGCAGAGTTGTCGCGGGTCAGTTAAAATGAAATTGTGCATGTTATTCCATGAGATCCTTTGCTGAATGTTCAATACGATCAAAGAGATGAATCCATCCATTCTGTGTGTTCTCTTAAAACCCGGCTGTTTGAGGAGCTGCATAAAGACATATTGTAGTTTCTTACCCTCACCCCCCGCAGTTGTAACTGAAAGAGTCATCAGGGCAGACATTACTCACACTGTTCCTTCACTCCGAACAAAACCCTGCTGCTACCGAGGCCCCCATCACACCAAACGTGCTGAACACGATACTCCCCGGCGGAGGCTTATTCATCTCAGATGAATGAATCCGTTTCAGACGCAGGAGGTGAAGATGTTACTCTACTTACCAAACCGTCCCGTCTACCTTTTCAAAAGGGAAGTTGTCGTGAAGACTAAAATAATATCAAGGGGGGAATCAGAAGTCGAGATGCAAAGTGATGCCTCAGTTCCACGATCGATCACATAACCTGATCGGTTTCATCTGGTCTGAGCTGCAGGATCTCTTGAGTACGACTGTAATGTGACTGTGCTGCCATCAGAGAGCTGCTGGTTTGAATCCCTGAACCAGCAGGAAGATCTTTAGAAATGGTGAAGTCCTACTAAAACATAAAAGCTACTTGTGTGTCCTGGTATGTGAATAATAAAGACAAAAGTAGTTGTGAATGGCAAGAAGTGACGAAACAGAACATAGTTTAGCTTCAGGCACTGAGGGTTTGTATTAAAATGAGACAGAAATATGAAATAAATCCCAGTGAGTCAGTATAGTTCACTGGTCATCTTCCATTTTTTCGTTAAGCTGCAACATCAACAAATCTCTCTTTTCATTAGCAAAGAACAATAGAAAACATGTAAGTAGCAGCTTCTTACGGCACCGACCACCTTTGAGTTGTCGTTACTTTAAACTTTAGTTACTTGCATATTGAAAGGTAAACCGAAGTAGAGTCAATAAGAGATTTGAGTTCGATAAGTGGATTCAATACTGGATTTTATTCAGTAAAAAGTTATTGGACTCTACGTCTACAGCTGAGATTCCCTTGATCAATGTGCTGAAACCATAAATGATCCAGTAAAGATGCTTACAGAAGGCTTTTTTTTAAACAAAAATGCCAAATATTCAGTGTTTGCACCTTCTTAAACGTGAGAATCTGCAGCTTTCTTGTGTCATACATGATAGTAAACTGAATATCTTTGGATTTTGTACTGTTGATCAGACAAAACAAGACATTATAAAGACATTATAAGTGACATTTTTCTCTGTTTTCTGACGTTATAGACAAAATGATTAAGAAAATAATCAGCAGATAATCAACATAAAGGTTAGTTGCAGCCCTATTAATTAAGCTTATAGACTGAATCACTGTGACTTCATGCTAATAACAACAACAACAACAACAACAACATCTCCCATGTAGACAACTGGCAGTTGATTTGAATTGTGAAATCGGTCATTTCAAGTCATTTTCAGACGTAACTTTTAAAACTTTTAAAGATTTATAGTTAAACACGGTTGTCCGACCTATCTGATGCTTCTGCTTATTTTATGTACTGTGTTGCTTTGCTAGCGTCTTAGCTTTGTTTTGTTTTGTTTTCTGGGGATCAGCGATAAAACCCATCAATAAAAAAGGACTTTTGAGTTGTTTTTCTTTTTATATTTGTGAAACTGGATTGAACTGAACTGATTTGCGGTTGTGGGGAAAACAGTTGAAAGTATATTTCAGGTTGTTCTGCACCAGTAAACCATATGTAAGGTTTCTCTACCTTGAAGTTACTGTAAACAAACATTGTGATTGGTTCTATGTGTCTTGGGACACATAGTGACGATCAGTAGCAGTATGTTAACTGATGGGTGGATAGATAGATGGATCTGATTAGGGTCTGAACATTTAATAAAACCATAGACTGTATAAAAGTATGGACGTAGTTACCTTGACGTCACCCGTTGGTTTCCGAGGAGCGGTTTTGAAGCTCAAAGTGAGCCGCTCCGGCCGTCGCCATCTTGGCAGTGCGTGACGATGCCTAACTCCCAGCCAATCAAAAATGGGCAAAGAGGCGGGCCGAATGACTGAAACAAGCCACCTAGCGGCTGGCGGACCTGTCACTCAAAGCAGCCATGTCCTTCATTATGCATAACTTTACGGCTTAATAAAATTTAAATGGGTGAGTTATAAAAAAATCCCCCCCCCGTACAGTTGTCATGAAAGGAGAAATTAGTTAAAGAGACCAAAACCGTTTTTTGTACCAGGCTGTAAACATGTTTATTTCTGCTGTAAAGTTGGGCATTTTAACATGGGGGTCTATGGGGATTGACTTGCTTTTAGAGCCTCAAGTGGCCATTCAAGGAACTGCAGTTTTTGGCACTTCCACATTGGCCTCATTTTTCAGCCTCGGAGGTTACCGCTTGAATAAAACATGTTTGTGATGCTGCTAATAGCCGCTATTAGAAAAAGAAGAAAACCTGACCTCCCAAGCCAAAAACAATATTCAAATACTTTAACGCAGATTTTCCAAAATGGACACATTTCATCCTTGAGTCTTTGACACAATTCACAAAAGCACTAAAAACTCAACAAAAAGAAATGAAACTTTGAACAATGTGATAGATTGTTCAGCAAAACCTGCAGCGTATTTGAAGATAATAATAATAATAATAATCCACAAAGACTCAACTTTCCCGACAGATTTAAAATGTTTTACACATCAGTTCACTGACCCAAAGCGAGTCCATCTGAGTGAGTAGCTTTCATACTCGGCTGCATACCACAGTGAAGGTAGACGGGTGTTTGAGGATTATAGACATGGTCATTTTTGTTGAATAACCTGCCACATTCCTCGAAGTTTCACTTGTACTTTTTTACTTTTGATGAAAAGTTGTTTTTTTTTTTTTTGTGTCTGTGATTTTTTGGGATGTGTCATCAATCCCAAAACTCTCAGACATGAAAGATTATCACATGACCTGGAGCTGGTCGTTTTTGTCTCCTCCACACTGAGCTGTGTTGGAAATCAGCAGGGCAGAGTATTTTTATTATTTTTTTTTTTTTTTCACTTTCCACCCTGCAGAGTTGTACTGTATGCAGGTCAGGGTACTGCAGGTATTTGTCATAGTGACCTCTTTCTCCGTCTGCAGAGCCACTGTTAACGAAATCTGAACAGACAGACTCTGGGTGTGTGTGTGTGGAGAGCCGAGCCCCCGCTGTTTGCTACCTAACATCCACATTAATATTTCACGCTGAGTTTGTGCACGTTTGGAGAGTGTGAGAGTCTGGATGAAGAGCCGTTACAGCACACAGGTTTTCTCACTTTCTTTTAGAGCAGGACACTGTCAGTCAAAGCAAGTGCATGTCTTTTAAAATGAGAGCAAAGAGGAAAGTTTAGCTGTTAAATTGTCTTCTAAAAGCCAAATGACAATGTCAAAAAAACATATCTTTAGAGGATAAGTTTGGTGATTTGCTATATTATTCCCATCGTCAACCATTCTCATATATATATATCTTATTCTGTGACATGTCCCTTCATTATGAACAGTTTGGTCATGTTAGTTTGTTCAGAAACGGTTCCAAAGACTAATAACAGCGATCACATTTTCATTCTCTGGAGAGTAGTCCTGTGTAAGGAAGAACTGAGCATGTGCGGGAAGGTGGTTCTGTTTACAGCTTTGCTAGCTTGTTGTGCTTCATACTAGGGGTGTGCCCGAATACAAAAACATTATTCAGCAAAGCACAAATAATGTTTTTTTTTTTTACGAATATCTGTGTCATACAAATATTTAAAAAAATATTTGTTAGTTAGAGGTCTGTCTGCAATGAGGCAGTGATGAGTAAAGTTTTAGCTCAGTAGTCAGCGCAGTCGTCTATGATCTGGGAGACTCCAGTTCGAGACCTGGTGTGGGGACCTCCTTCATAAGGTAGTTTATTCATGAACACTGATTGTAAGACTTTAAATTTCTAAAATTAAAAGCATAATAAAAATAAAAACAGGATTTTTAAGCTTCTTTCCACTTTTATTCGAATACAAATACAAATCATTTTGCTGCGTCAACAAATACAAATACTGGGCTCTCTGCACATCCCTACTTCATACTGTACTTATATGTAACAACCTATAATTAGCCATTTTCTCTATTATCTCGTATGTTACGGACACAACAATAAATCAAAATACTGATCCTGGTAAATTGCTGTGTTTCGCTATTTTGGCTATTTTTTTGTCAAAACAAGCAATTTAAAGACATAAACTTAGTATTTTCTGACATGTTATACACTAAAATAGAGCTGCAACGATTAGTCAGTTAATAGATTAGCTGTCAACTATGAAATCAATCGGTAACTATTTTGATGACAGATTAATCGTTTTGAGTCATCTTTTAAGAAAAAAATGTCCAAATTTTCTGATTCCAGCTTCTCAAAAAGAATATTTTCTGGTTTATTTAGTCCTCTATGACAGTAAACTGAATATCTTTGGGTTTTGGTTTGTTAGTTTGGATAAAAATAAATATTTTAAGACGTCATCTTTGGCTTTAGGAAACAGTGATCGACATTTTTCACCATTTTCTGACATTTTTTGTACCAAACAACTAAACGGTTAATTAAGAAAATAATTGACAGATTAATCGATAATGAAAATAATCATTGGTTGCAGCCTTACACTAAAAGATTAGGCTAATTGAAAAACTGAGAAAATAACCAGACAATTAAAAAAAGAACATGTGCTGCTTATCAACAACTTCTTGACTTTCTGCTGAAGTCCTTTGAGAAATTTACAGTGTTGCTGTTATTAGTCTTTGGAGCCGTTTTTAACCAAACTAACATGACCAAACTTTTCATAATGAAGGAACATATCAACCAGTGCAGCAGTGTGGTTCTTTAATGTGTTTTTAATAGTTTTTTGGACAATAACGTAGGTCTACGGCACAGAGGAATAAGATATATCAGGCTTTGGATACACACACAATACTTGTTGTAGAGCAGTTTATTGTTGGTTTGGATCCAAACGTGAGATTTGTTGACAATAAGAAAAATATCCCTTAAATTGAATACATTTTACTGCCCTATTTACCATCTCTTGAATTATTTAAGAAATATGTTATTATATACAATAAATACAGTGGAAAAGGAGGACAATAAGTATATATTTTATGACCTTTTATTGCCTTGCAGGATACTTTTCTTTGTTATTTTTATAGCATTTCTGCCTCATTAGATCGTGTATGGTTTACAGGAAAGATGGAAGAGGAAGCAAAATGTAAACTTGGAAAGAAAACTAGTCCAACACAAACACATTTCCTACCTTTACTGCCTCTTGTTTCTGTCCTCAGGCAGACAGAAACACAGCGGTGAGGGACGAGTGGAAAGAGAGACACAGGGAGGTATAAACTTAGCCAAACTCAGGCTTGTTAGTTTCCTACTTTACTTTTTAATGTGGTAGAAAATTCCACGTTTTGGTGAAGTGTAGACAAGGCGTGAACCACGGGGACTATTTTTAGGCGTTGGCGGCACAGGCTTGGGCCATCCTGCCATTTCTGTGCTTGACTCATCACCATGACAGGAAATGAACTTCTGTCTTTCTAAACCGGTCACAACAGCAGATGGTTTTCCGAATTCACCAGCCACTCCTTGCTCTTTTACTAGCCAAATTAATTTTATTTAAATCTTTTTGTTTTTGTTAAGAACATACAGACCCCTGAGTGGTTGGTTTCTTGCCAAAATGACAGATTGATTGGTGGAGCAGAGAAATCCACCAGATGTAACCAAACTGAACCAGTTTGGCTGGTTGTAATATCTCTCCTTGCTGAACAGAAGACACTAATCTGCATCAAAAACCAAATTATTAGCACACCTGCAGGTAATCTTTAGTTCCAGTCTTTATTTGTTTCATATTTTTTTATTTTTGTTGTTTGTGGTAGGTATCATAGATTAATTTCTGTTAATGTCAGACATCAGCATGCTATCATACTAAAAATAACATGCATGTGTGTCCCTTCCACCATCTTAATTTAGCATGTTAGCATCCTGACATTTGATAATTAGCACTAAACACAGAGCACAGCTGAGACTGATAGGAATGGCGTTAGTGTTGCAGGTTTAGGGTTAGGGTTAGGTTTGCAGGTATATTTGGTCATAAATAACAAGTATTGGACAATTAATAGTCTGACTTGACGGTGGTAAATCAGATGATAACCAAAGTTTTTAAAATTCATCCTCTGGGGACCGTTAATGTCTGTATCAAGTTTCATGGCAACACATATCAATCGTTGTTGAGATATTTCAGTCAAAACCACAAATGTCAACCTCATGGTGGCGCTAGAGGAAACGTCAGTGAATCACCAAAGTCAGCAGGGTTCATCCTCTGAGGAACATGGATATCTGAATATAATTTAATGCCAATCCATCCAGTAATTGTTGTGATATGTCAGTTTGGACGAAAGTGGTGGATTGGCCGAACAGAATATCAAACAGTATTAATTTTTTACTTAAACATTTCTTAAAGCAAAAAGAATTGGACCTGAAATAATAAGTGAATCATCAATCATTTAATTGAAAAATGCCAAAAAAATCATTGACTCTCGCCTCTAAAATTTTAATATATGGGTAAATATGGGTTGTGGACTGTTGATCAGGTAAAACAAGCAATTTAAATAAGTCACTGTGGGCTCTGGGAACTTTTAATCAGTCATGTCCCTCAACATCACGGTGACGCTAGAGGAAACGTCAGCAGGGTTCATCCTCTGAGGAACACGGATATCTGAACAAAATTACATGGCGGTCCATCCAGTAGTTGTTGTGATATGTCTGTCTGGACCAACGTGGTGGATCGACCGATGTTGTCGTCTCTAGAGCTAAAAAAAAATGCTAACAATATATCGACTAATATACATTTTTTAACATTAACGCATAACTTAAACATTTCTTAGAGCGGAAAGAATTGGACCTGAAATAATAAGTGAATCATCAATCTTTGAATTTAAAAATGCCAAAGAATCACTGTTTCCCACTTCTGACTGTTGGTTGGACTGTTGATCAGGTAAAACAAGCAATTTAAACAAGTCACTGTGGACTCTGGGAACTTTTAATCAGCCATTTTCCTCCTATTTCCTGTTATGTTAGACAAAACAATAAATCAACTCAGAAAATATTCTGAGGATTGGAAAAAATTTATGAAAAAATTATTGTTCGTCACAGCCTGATGAAGAATTGTGACAATGAGACATTTTACAGTTGAAAACAGTCAGTGCTCTCTGGTGGATAAACCATTAGCGTTACTGCCACAACTCGAATAAAAAACATGTTTTTCAATATCTCCTGAATTGTCCAGAAATCTGTGCAGGTCTGATTGAAGCCGTTTCAGTTTTTTGGCCGGCTTATAAGACTTTTCTTCATCAGTTCACCCATCAGTTCCCGTCTCCTCGAAGCCGAAAATGACCTTCCCCACTCCAGTCAGAACCGCACAGTCACTCCTCTGGAGTGTCAGCGGCTGAAAACTCATCTGCTCAAGAAGTACCTCACGTCCTCGTCTTCCTCCTCAATCATCCTCCCTTCTCCGGTTTCCTCCTCCTCCTCCTCCTCCTTCCCGAAGCAAAAATAAAAAAAACCTTCCTTTCCTCCTGGTTTCCAGTCACTTCTCTCTTCCTCATCATCATTCAGCTATTTTATGAGGACATTACGACCTTGACCTTTTGACCTTCATACCTTTGAGCTGGTCTGGGTGTGTTTGCATTCTTGGCGTCTGGCTGTAATGACTTAACGTCAATGTTCTCTTTGTTCTCTGGTCTTGGACTCATTGAGACAATCTGTAATATTAAAGATCTATGAGAGAACGTTAGCTTAACTGGCTAAATCATAAATATATCACGTTATCAAGAGAGTAAACTTAAAGCAAAAACATCTCAAGAACAAAAAACACCCACTGAATGAATAGACGCTCCAAAAAAAGCAATTTATTGAGTAGAAATACGACGTTTTGACTTTACATCTTCATCAGGTAGTAAGGGATTCGGGATTCACAGCTGGTGAAAAGGTCAATAAATCGCCTTCTTAGGAGCATCTATTCATTGTTTGGGCGTTTGTTGTTCTTGAGATGTTTCTGCTTGCTTTTATTTTGTTGTTTTTTTGTTTGTTTATGATTTAGCTAGTTTAGCTAACGTTCTCTAATAGATCCTTTTAATATCACAGATTGTCTCAATGAGTCCAAGAACAGAGAACAAAGAGAACATTAAGTTATTAAATCCAGCCAGACGCCAAGAACGCAAACACACCCAGACTCAAAGCTCAAAGGTACAAAGGTCAAAGGGTCGAGGTCGTAATGTCCTCATAATATAGTTGAATGATGATGAGGAAGAGAGAAGTTACTGGAAACCAGGAGGAAGGAGGGTTTTTATTTATGCTAGTAAACTTATCTATTTCCTCAAATGTAGTACCTGGAAACATAATGCAGGTTTATGTAAGAAGACACTTAATGTGCAGGAAGCTAAATGATAAATAGTCCAGGTTTTTATTGAGATAGATAAGTTACTAATATATAATAATGATCTATTGCAATTTGAGGTGAAATCTGTGTCCCTTTTAATTACATTGATGAGTAATTAACAACAGTTTGGTTTCAAAGTCATCGTGCGTTCGTCAGTCAGGGTCAGGGCTCTGATTGGATGATTGGATGGAGACGTTCAGCGTCACCAGTTGACGGTTCGTCTTCACCGTCCGGCGATGGTTCTTCTTCTTCTTCTCTGGGTTTGGACATCAAGTCTTGTAAAGTTGCAACACTCAAGTGGAGTGTGAAGTGATTGTATTTGCAGTGTTAGCTGGGTTTGACAGCTGGAACAAGTGTCATTCTGAGATATATGTGTGTGTGTGTGTGTGTGGTTGTTCTTCACACACTTGAACTTTTATTTTTTGAAACTGACAGGATGTTGGATCAACCAGTCAGCTTGTTTGACTCCTTGGTTACCATAACACCCTTCTTCTTTGGTGCATCTTGGACTTTAGGAAACATTTATGGACCAAACAACGAACCGATTAATCAAGAGAATAAAAAGTCGAAGCCCTGAATCGCGAAGCTTCAGCCGTACAAGCAGCAACCTGTGATTCAGATTTGATTTAGACGTTGAACGTCATTGAATGGTCTTTTGAAAAAGTATTAAATATTGATCGATTGTGATATCCGTACGTGAAGTTAGGTATCGAAGCGTGTTCAGGTAGGACGCCTCTCTGCTTTCTAAAGTTGTGTCTTCCTTATTTTCTGCCCGACTACCTTTCCCTGAGGTTTTCAAACATGCATGTTCGTGCCACTGCCACCCCCCCCCCGCCCCCCCCCTCCACCCTTACCCTCCCACCCCCCCCTCCCCTCCTCCTCCTCCTCCTCCTTAGTTTCCCACAGTTCCCTGCTTCACCTATTGAACCCAGCCACCAGCCCAGGAATGGAGCAGGGGGAACGGCAGGAATGTGGCTCCCAGTCCGAGCCAAAAACACAAAACAAGGAAGGCAGACCTCGAACGCCCCGCCTGCGGGGAGCCTGAGCCACATTTCCATTGGCTGACCGCTGTAGGCTGACCAACAATCCTCCGTCCCCATTGGCTGCTTCTCCGTCTTCACTCCCTGCTGCTGTCTGGCCTATCAGAGCGCTCTCATGCTGTTAAAGTATGTGTGTGTGTGTGTGTGTGTGTGTGTGTATCATCACTCTGATCCTTACCGACAGCACCGTCTTCAGTCTTGCCTGGTTTCACCAACAACATTGTAGGATAATTATTCTGCAGCTCAGGACATTGTTCCATATTAGCTCTTGTTAGCTTCTGTGCAGCCATATTAAAGCTGTCACACACACACACACACACATTAGTGGTGCTGCATTATTACCGTCATAAAAAAAAAAAAAAAAAAAAAACCCAGCATAAAAGTATATGAGGCAGGAAATATGGTTATAGTGAAGCTTTCTGTTCCACGGTGCAGTGCGGCAACGAAACCAGGACGAACGTACGGCTATAGGCCACGTTTATACGGCGCTAATAATAGAAACCTCCTCATCCTACAGGGGAGAACGATAAAGATAAAGTCAGGTCAGTCGGCTGTGTCATCTGGGACGCTGGCTGGGTTTTTTTAAACGCCACAATGCAGAGACACGCTAATGAGGTTTGCAACGACGAGCCCGGAAAACCCAGATTTCAACAACACGACAAGTGATCAGGGATGAAAGGAGGTCAAAGGTTAAAGAGAAAGTGTTGTGGCAGGAAGTGTAAAAAAAAAAAAAAAAACCAGAAGAATTGTGTCACGCAGCTTCCCCTTTTTTTTCCTGTCTTACAGTAGATGCTTATTTGTTTCTTGCAGAGCTGCTGAAGGATTAGATTAGATGTCAAACAGGAATTTAAATTGGAAAAGTTTTTTTTTTTTCTTTGCAAAATCCCCCAAAAAGTAAATGTGGAAGGCATAAAAGCTTGGAAAGGACTCGACACTGAACTTCCTGTCTTTTTTTGGGGGGGGTGAGGATAAGAGTGTCATTTAAATGCTTCAAGTGTTAAAATGAAAACGACGCTGCTGCAGCCACCAAACACGTCAGCTGGTGACCAACCAGGATCTGTCATCTAAAAAAAAAAATCCAAAAGTGGTGATGAATTATCAGCAGCAGCAGCAGCAGCAGCAGCTCCTCATCGGACGGCTTTACGGAGCTTTTATCTGTCCGGCTGCAACTTTTTACTGTTTTGGTTCACTCTCAAGGCTCTCATGGCGCCCATTTTTCCCCAAAAAACAACCAGCAGATGAATGGATAACGAATGTAAAATCATTAGTTGCAGCTCTGGTTTAAAGTGAGTTAAAGTCAGTCACACGTTGCCATTAAAGCTGTTTTGTTTTTTTTATTTTTTTTTTTAGCAGTAATAAAAATACTTTGTGCATCATGTTTTGGTTACAAACCAGTGAAATTTCACTTTGGTTTCAAGTGTTTTTTTCCACATTAAGCTTTATTTGCTTCCTTCTTTTCTCTTCCTGCCTTCACACTCATCCATCACACTTCCTGTCAGATCCGTCCTGCCGCATCATCATGTAAAAAACCAGACTGATGGAGGCTGACGGTCTTTTTTTTTTTTTTTTTTTCCTCTCCTCCGATGATGATGATGATGATGGCTTTGTGTGTTTATGCTAATTAATATCTCAGGATTAATGTGGTGATGATTTAATGGTGTGAAAACATTACACAATCTGTATTTAAACTGCAAACACTTTGCCTTTTTGTTGCATTGCGGTGGCGGTTTTTGTTTGTCAGAGGAGGTGCTACTTCAGTTCATTAATATTATTTATTTGACTAAACGCAGGGCGGTTTAAACTGTTTGAAAATGGTGAGCGCTCGGCCCCAGACTGCGAGCGCTGGGTTAGGCTCCTGTCAGCTTTCTTTTTTAGTGGTGAAGGGAGAGGAATTTGGTTGGAGCTCGGCTCATCCACTCATCTGCATCTTATTTGAATTTCCTGCTTGCATAATTCCTTGGTTAATGGGGAACTGCTCGGCACAGCCACAGCTGTTTTGCCTTTCCTGCCTGGCAAGAACGCCGGTCACACAGCGAGAGGGAGGGGAGGGGAGGGAGGGGAGGGAGGGGAGGGAGGGGAGGAAAAAAAATGTTTAAAAAGAAAAAAAATCTGCAAGTCATGTGGTGCAAAAATACAGTACAAACAACGTGTGATCCCCCGAGGACGGAGGAGGAGGAGGAGGAGGAATGGAGTCAAACACCCACCCACTCCCTACTTCACCCCCCCACCACCACCCCCCCACCCCCCCTCTCCTTGCACGCACACACACACCAACAGCACCACACCCCCTTCACCAGAGCCAAACTGAGCATGTGCAGTGATAGTGATGAGCCTCTCCTCTCTTCCCCTCCTCACCACCCTCCTCCTCCTCCTCCTCCTCCTCCTCCTCCTCACCCAGTCCTCAGCTCTGCCATACTGGTCCTAATTGGTTGGTAACAGGCTTTTGCAGCACCATGTTGCACCAGGCGGACTTCAACCAGCCGCATTAGTGTGTTTATGCATTCACAGCACTAATAGAGGCTGTTTGTTCGCTCATTAGCAGACCCGGAGCTGGAGTTTGAACCCTGCCTCAGCTGCTCTAATCACTAAAATAATGGCAAATGTGCGGGAATTTTGTGGCGGAGAGGATGGCGCCGACATGTGTGGACGGCTGACAAGGGGTTTTTCCCTTTTTAGAGCTGGACAATAAATCAATCGAGATTTTATCAATTAATTCAAATGTATGGTCCAGGATGATGTTTAAAAACGGAAATTGATTTTCACTTTCACTCGGGTAATTATGGTCCAGAAGTGCTGCCACTTCCCTGAGCTCCTCTAGTTCATAGTAAAAAAATCCCCCCCCCCTCCCTCCCTCCCGCCCCCCCCCCCGCCAGACAGGTAAAATATTAACACGGCAGCATGCACTAATAAAAAAATATTGGAAGACACTCAGCAGCCAGGCATTTCTTTGTTCTCAGTTTAAGAGCAGCAGCTGAGATTGACAGTAAAATGAGAATAGCAGGTCCACCTTAAAAGGTCAGTCCACCTTAAGTGAGCCTGGTTAAGTCAGGCTAGCGCACGGCAAAGCAGACGCACGGAGCGAAATAACGGTTTTATTTCGCTTACATAGCAACGACGGTCTCAGGACGAGCCCCCGACGATTTAAACCCTCACAGACCAACCGAAGCGTCTCGCCGACAGACGCCGAACTCCTCGAGGAATTCAGAGAGCGACAGGTCAGTGAATGTGATGGATGACATAATGATAAATCAAATATAAGTCAAACTAGTGATTTATTTTGTGACGAGCAAACTTTTTTTTTCACCATCGGAGTTTGACGAGGCAGTTAAGTTCAGTGATAACGGTTTAATTTGGCTAGAAATCAGTATAAAGATTAACAACAGCTGATCAATTTATTCTCAATTAGTACTGGTAATGGTAATAATGGTAATCATGGCATGTACATTTTTGTCAATAATTATTTCTATTACTAGAAAATGTGCTCAGTAGAGTGCAGACCACCATCAGGGAGATGTATTGATTCAACTACTGTAGTGTGCAGGCTAATAATCCTGAGTTTGACTCACAGTTAATCTTAAGTTCCATGTTCTTTCATCTTCATCACTTCAGTATCGGCACTGAGGTATTTAAGCAGGTTTCATATCAAAGTCATAATTTTGGTTTACGATACAACAGTACACTTGAAAAAAAAAAATCACGAAGCAGCTGGAGGATGTGTCGTTTTACTACGACAGACCTTCGGTCCAGTCGAACTACGCGGCTCTACGTGAGTTTGGCGGCGCATCTTATTACCGACGAAAGTGTCTGAACAGTTGACTCCTCCAGTGACCACACCGGCCAAATAATAATAATAATCACCCAGCGGCTGAAAGACGCTCTGAGCTCCTGGATCACGTCTGCAGCAACAGGATCAAAGCTCTGAGTGGACAAACCTCCACAAGATCAGTAAGTCTGTCTGAATCATTTATCTGTCTGAATAGAGCTTTAAAAATTAGTTTATTGATTGAAAGAAGCCATAATCAACATTCTTAATTACTTAAACTTAGTTAATTTACTAGTTTAAATGGTGGTTTTAAGACTTTAAGACATTTTAATCAAATACATATTTCCACAAAACGCACACATGCATACATCATATATAACAAACATACACACGTGTTTGTGTCTGAGTCCTTTGTTTGCATCAATAAAATTGAAAAAACAGAAAAAAAGAACATATGTATCCATAACACAATATTGATTGATTTGTTTCTACTTTCTCTTTATACAGAGAACGGTGAAGCCGCCTTCTGAAAGTTGAAGATTTGAATCATCAGTCAGAGATTCTGTTGATTTTTCTGTTGTTTGTTTTATTTTGTCAGTCAGTGCACTTCTGTGGACATTTCGGTCCCTAGAAAAAGCTGCAGAGTGAGCGCTCCTCTCTTTCACGCTGCTCTCTGAGGGGGGGGGTCTGCGACAGGTACCGACGGCTGCGGACTTGGACCCACGATGAGTCTGAGACAGAAGATAGAAGACTCCGAGACGACGTCGTCTTCTGCTCAGAAGCTCAACGTGCTACGATAAAGTCTCTGGCTTTCGTTTGATATCTAGTGTTGTTGCACATTTCCGATCCGTCGTTAGCGTAGTTGGTGGAGTGTTCGGCAAAGTACAAATAGTGGGTTTTATATGAATATTTTAAAAGTTATTTGTTGGGGATGTTCCCCAGAGATAAAGCTGAGCCACTGATACAAGCAAAGTGCTCTCAAGGGACTCTCCATAACCTGTTATTCCCCTTCTCCTTTCCACAAGTTAGGTTGTAAAAAATAGGCAATAAATTTAAAGTACAAAGCGATAATCGCCTTTGAAGTTGTGCTACATGTTACACAGTCTGCTGTCTCTGTGTTATAGGTGTATAAATAGGTAGAGGTCTGTCTGCAATGAGGTGATAAGTAAACTTTTAGCTCAGTAGTCGTCTATGACCTGGGAGACTCCAGTTCAAGACCTGGTAGTTTATTCATGAACGCTTATCGTAACACTTTAATTTTCTATAATTAAAAGTGTAATAAAAACAAAAACAGGATTTTTAAGCTTACTTTCACTTTTATTCGAACACAAATACAAATAATTTTGCTGCCTCAACAAATACAGATACAAATACAAATACTGGACCCTCTGCACATCCCTAGTAGTTAGCAACCATTAGCTCGGAGGGCTAACTCGGCTTGTTTACTATATTAACGTGAACGCTGCTGTTACCCTGAACGTCCTGCTGAACCCCGTTCAAGTGTTGCTTGTTGCTACACATATAATGTAAATGTAGTAAATTAAAGTATTTTGCTAATCTTGATCCTCATCCTTCATCTCTTAAACTCATGTCAGTACATTTTCTGATAAGTCTAGATAAAAAAACCAATAGTCGAATATTTGTATTGACTGACAAAACGCTGAGTCATGCACAGCTCCAGACTAGTGTGAAGGACTCGCAGATTGAACGGTACCGTTGGGGTTTGTACAAAGGTTGTATAAAAGAAAGAGAGAGATGCTGTGATACAGGCTGAGCTCAGTCTGCTCTCTCATCAGCTCATCACAGAGTCCCCAACCAGGAGGGGTTCCAGGCAGAGGATGACAGTAGTCCGTGTCCTGGGGGTCAGAGAAGAATAAGCAGACACCTTGTGCCCACATGGTAAGACAAAGATGTATTAGAGTCGGTGAATAAAGCCGTGAAACCACTGCGAGATTCTCACTGACGCCCTGTCTGGGGAGGCTTCAGTCAGCGTCTCCTACATGTGTTCAGAAGCAGTTTCCTACAGTCATACTGGGGTACTTTAAAGACAAATACAGTGACCCTCTCATAGATGAACTCTTAGACGAGTCCTCACTGATGGATCCCAGGTTCTGGACTACTTACATTGACCATATATAATAAGAAGAAGAGCTGCCACACTCACATCACAGCCTGGACCAGCAAGAAGAAGAAGAAGCTCAGCCTGAGCCAAAGAAGAAAAAAACAAAACTTTAGCGAGCTTCTTCAAGAAAACAAAGTGCCATCTTCTTCCTCTCAGTCGGAGGCAGACGGAACTGAGAGTGAGCTGGCAACCTCCTCGCCGTCTCCCGACACAGACGCAGACTCTGATCCACTTCAGTGGCGGAAACACGGCGAAGCGAACGTCCCACGGCTCAGTAAACCGGCCAAGAAATACGTCTCTATCCCTGCTACACGTGCCCCGTCACACTGAGCGAGTGTGTGTGTGTGTGTGTGTGTGTGTGTGTGTGTGTGTGTGTGTGGGCTGGTGTTTAGCATGCAAATAACATATGTTTAGTTTTGTTTACAAAAGTGTTTTTTTTCTTCAGGGATACAGTAGATTTCTCCAAGATGCACCTATTTATTTAAAAAAAAAAGTGAAGTTTGGTGAAAGTTGTGTTTGCACTTTATTAACCTCAGTGGGGAATTTCATCTTTGTTTGTTTGTTTTGGTTTTGTTAATCATTTTTATTGTTAAAATAAAAATAAAACCTATTTGAATAATTCCTCTGTCTCTTGTAGTTTGTTTTTAAGAAAAAAAAAAAGGATTAAAATTGTAAATGTTGATTTCATATCGAGCTCTAGTTTCCATCATGAACTGAAACCTGTTTAAAAGTCTGAAGTCATCTTATATTGTTTGTTTATTGTGCAGATAACTATTAAATATAAAGATTAAAGATCATTTCTCTGTTTAAAAGCTGGTTTCTGATTCGACTCTGTTAAAACTGGATAAAAATGATGTTCTTGCACATTATGTCTCTAATAATAATCTATACAAACCAACACAACGAGAGACATCACTATTTTTAGAGGTGTAATTTAACATAAACATGTTTTAAAAGATCCACAGACCTACACATTATAAGATAAAATAATAATAATATGAAATAAATAGAACAATGTCCCGTAAACCTTCATTTAAAGACCGTAGACGTCTCTCTGTGCTGTGGTTGATGATAGAGTGAGATTGATACATCATTTATCAGCCTGGTTTTCATACAGGTTTAGTAATATTCATACAGCTCGGAGTGCAGATCAGCGTCTCTGCGGCTGCGTTGGGTCGTGAACTCTCCGTCATCATCGTCATCATCATCATCATCATCACGCACTTGTTGTTGAATTATCAGCTCGTTTCAGCTCGACCTTCATTTCATCTTCAACCAGTCGAAGTTTAATTCCAGGTGGTGTTTCAACACTCTTAAAGCTGTGGTAGTTTAGATGTTTAAAATGTTTTCCTACATTTGTTTTCCATTTATTTCACTTTGGTTTGAAAAGAAAGTCGACTTACAAAGATTTAAAATGCTGCAACTAACGATTATTTTCATCATTTCAATCATTTATTTATTCAGTTAATTAATTCAGCGTCTATTAAAAGTCACATTTTTGTCCAACCAGCTGTCTGAAAACTGTTGCTAATTAATTGTCTAATGACGACGTGCATCAGATCTGTCGTGGAGCGACGATGAGGAGACTGTAACCTTCCTCACGTCAACACATGAAACGTCATATTACCATCATGTTTTCCATCGTTCTGTCGCTCTTTTAATGACGTCGTCTCGCTGTCTTCTTCTTCTTCTGCAACAGTTTAATGTTTAATGGGACTGACTGGAGGTTTTTCTGTAAATTTGATTGAAATTTGTGCTTCTTGTGGAAGGAAACGAGGTCTCTGACAGAATCTGACTGAGCAGCTGTAGTTTGTGAGTTTGTCTTTGTGTGTTAGAGATGCAGCTGCTCGTACCGTCCTAATATAATCAATGAAATATTATTAGATGTTTTTACTCTCCCTCTCTGTTTATGTGTGTGTGTATAAACCTGGTGTCACAGCGGTTGTGTGTGTTTTTATTACTTTCTCAGCAGGTGGGGGGAGACTTTTCCCCCCTTCAGTCTTTATTCAGCTCGTTGTCTCTTTGTCCCGTCCTGTTATTAGCTCGGTCGAGCGCCGGTCATCCTGACATATTGAGTCCTCACCGACATGAGATTTCTGGTATCCGGCACCAATAACTGGGGAGGAATTCACCGTTGTCCAAACCAGTAATGGAATCGGTGGTGTTTTTTGTTATTCAGCAGTATTGCTGTTATGATTGAACTCTGTGTTTATTCCAGAAGATGATCTGTGAATTCAGATTAAAACAGGTTAGCAGATGTTGTTTTTATGGCTCCAAACATAAAAAACTTAATTTTTTTCTTTCCTTCTTGATTCACTCGGATGGTTTCACCTTCTTTAATCATAAATATCTTTACATTTGGTTGATTCTGGAAGAGATTAGTGAAACTTCTTTGCTCTCTTAAGATTTGCTCTTTTTGGGAAAATTATTCTGAAAATATCAGCCTTTTTACCTTGTTTACTGTTTGTTTACTGTTTGTTTACTGTTTGTTTTTTGTACTGTTTGTGATATAATTTGTCATATAAAAGTATCACAATGTGTTGGCGTATTTACATCATTATTATACACACTTAAAAACACTCAGCACCAACACAACACTGGGTTAACAGTAGTGATCTGTTGTTTTGACCCAGTGTTAAACACAACAAGTTTTAGCTAAAAACTGTCACAAATGTTTTGTTTCTTATATAAAGCGATGTGTGTATGACATTCAAAAGATGCACAAGTTATTAACAATCAGTATCAAACCCTGACATGTAAGTTTAAATAGAGTAGAGCAGATTATAAAGCTTTATAAATAACACTAAAACTGGGTCAGAACAAGCCCTTGTCTTGAGTGGTTTTCTGGGTAACATTAATCCAGTATGGCGTTGGTGGTATATTGACCCAAACTGGGTAAAACCCAGTGGTTCTTACAGCAGCGTCACACATGGCTCCTCTGTGGAGGATTCGGTGCCAAAACAGGAGCAACTTCAGTCATGTGAAAGTGGTTTAATGTCATTAACCTTCAAAAGGAAAAACAACAAACAACAAATACATTTTAATCTGGAGACTGTGAGACGAGACGTTTCAGGATCTGTTTAATTTATCTCAACTTTACACTACAATAAATTTATTATTGAGTTCTTGCAGCAAGTTAATGTCTGAATACATGAAACTAAGAGTGTTTATAACATGTAAAACATTACAGAAACGACACCTGATTGGCTGCTGTGTGGTGCAGATATGCGTCTGCGTGGCCGCCATATTGGAAAAGTTAAGATCCGCTAAATGTTTTCTTTTAATGATATCTTAAACATTTCTCATCCAAACAACTTCACACTCGACGCTGCACTTCCTCAGGTCCTCAGTAATACACCTGCCAAGCATGAAGTAGATCAGATGAACGGTTGATGAGAAAAGCGGAGGACATACATACAAACATACAGACATTTTTTTATTATTATTATAACCTTTATTTCTGCAGTGAGGGGCCGTGCTCTCCTGTCCAAGGCCGCCCTCGAGTACAGAACATACAGAAAAATAAAAAGTTTACAACGGTGTACAAATTCAAAGTAACAAACAACAAGATTTACGGCAAACAAACAAGAGTCAACATTCAGTCAGACATAAAGACATAAAGAGACTCAATCAGTGACGTTCAGGAAGTCAAGGACCACAAGAAAATAACAAATTACTTTGCTTTGAGCTTTTGTCATCAATTCATCTGCAGATTATTTTCTCTATTAATCGTTAAGTCTGTAAATTGTCAGAAAATATTAAAAAATGTCCGTTTATAATTTACCAGAATCAAAGGTGACGTGTTTAACTGGCTTTTTATCCGACCTGTACTCCAAAACCCAACTCACAAAGTGACTAAATCGACTGATTGATGATCACAGTAGTTGCTAATAAATTTCTATTAATCAATCAATAGTTTCATCTGTGCTCATGATCACTAAACACCTCATAATATCATATTACTCAACGTCACATCACCCACTTCTGCTCTTAACCTCAGTGAGACGATCCGGTTAAATAAAGGTTAAATAATATATCTTAAAACCGCACTTGTGAAATATTTAAAGCACTCAATTTAAAATAAACTCCATGTTCCTTTTTACCTTTTTTTTTTTTTTTTTAAACAGATTCCTGAGACTGAAGCGTGCAGACAAGCTCCTCTTTACTTTGCAGATATTAATCTTAAGGACAGGTTGTCTTTGGATGAGGTTCTAGTGTTTTTTGGAACTGAAATAAGATGCTTTCCATCATTCACAGTTTAAAAAAAAAACCAAAAAAAAACAACTCCCTTCTTGTCACATGCTGCTGCTGTGGAAGTCGCCACGGTCGGATGTGTGGCTGAAAAACTGTTCAGCTTCAACACTTCTTCTTCTTCTTCTTCTTCTTCTTCTTCTTCTTCTTCTTCTTCTTCTTCTTCTTCTTCTGCCATCCCTGCCGGCGCTCTTGACCAAGGCAGGAGTGAGCGGAGAGTCCCGTCGATGCACCCTGAATAAATAAAGGTTTTTTTTTTGTTTTTTTTTTAACGTCTTAATGCGTCCGTGGCTCTCGCTCAGAATTGACTTATTAATTCTGAGCACGTTGTATCTCTGCACGTCGTGGTGACGCTGCTGTTGTGTGGAAATCCCCACAGTTGCAATAATGTGTTGACCTTCAGCCAGAAACAAGGCGGTTTCTCTCATTTCCTTAAGATGTTGTAGTTTGTATCAGAGGTTTCTGACATACTGGAGGGATTTTTATGCTTTTTTTTTAAAATCCCTCACATGAAGTTTTAAAGTGAATGAAAAGGTAATGTAATGGGATTTTTTTTTAAATATTTGCATATTTGGATGATTCAAATCTCAATTAACTTCTTGTACAGCTGTTGTGGCTGTTGGTCATGTCAAGTTTGGTTTTTCATAAAAAACACATCCAGATGTGTGCCGTCAACTGTCGGAGGCAATGTGTCAGTTATTCATCCGAGAACCCAAACAAACCAGCGTAGTCGAGACCCCCGAACGCATCGAGTGTGTCACACTGAAGATAAAACACTTTGTCAGAGATATAAGAACTCGTCTGCTGCTGCTGCTGCAATATTATCTGCTTATGAATTATTCAATTTAAAAAAAAAAAACAAAACGATAAAATCAATTTCATTTGTGTAACATAAGATTAAATTAAAACAAAGTAAACAAATGAGGAAAAGCTGTCTGATATAAAAGTATGTTTTTAAGAAGAAGAAGAAGAAGGTTTAAAAGATGCCGATCGATCAAAAGCTCCAGAACAGCTAATAAATGGACCTTGTGGAGGAATTGATTAGTGAACAAACAGAATAGAACTGGTTAATTCTTCTGGTCTCCATCACACCTCAATCCATGAACATGCAAAACTCTGACTGTCGAATTATTTTAAGGCTTTTATTTTATTTAATTAATTTGATCCCAGCAGCTGTCGACTCGTAACTGTTGTTAAATATCAATATTGAGTCGCGATACTTAAAAAAAAACTGATGAAACTGAAATAAACATTAAATGATCTGCAGAAGGAAAACTAGAAACTAAAAGAGGCTCAAAAGAGCTGCAGAGTTTCTGTTAATTAACTTCATACACACACGACCCGACCTGCCGACCATCCGTTAGCCCCCCCACCCCCCCCCCCCACCCTCTCTCCCCCCCAGTAAAGTCTCCAGAAGAGGCTTCGGATTCATTTTCACTCCTCATGAATTTTATTTCCTCAGTGGCAGAAGAAAACTCCTGCAGGTTAAACTGAACTGAACTGAGTGTAAACAAACTGGGAAGAAACATCATTAGCTTAGCGTCATTAACGATACAAACAATGCTACAAACAACCCATAATGCAACACTCTCAGTAGGAAAGTTACTTAATTGTCTCATCCTTAAATATTATACAATCTCCCACTTTTTCAAATGCAATTAACAGAATAAAACATGTTCTTATATTTGTACCAATATGCTAATTAGATTCATTGTTGATTACAAGAAAAAAAAAAAGATATATTGATAAGTGAAACTTTTGCAAAAAAAAAAAAACAAAAGAGACTAAAACAAATCAGGGAATATTGTTTTGATTCATGTTCTTCTTTTGCATAATTCATCCAGTAAATCTCTGCTTCAGATCCGTTCTGCAGACCGTCACTGTAAACAAGAAGCCCCCTTTTTAATTGACCTGATTGATTAAATTCAGGTTAGGACAAAAACAGCATAGAGACGGGCAGGCAGGCAGGCAGGCAGGCAGATAGACGCCCCCTCACGACTGCCACTTAAGGAGAAAAACCCACAAAGCTAATTAATTAGGGCCGACTGGTTCATTTGCATGTTTTGTAAGCACTAATTAAGATATGCAAAATATCCAGATGAGCGCCGCAGCCTAAATATATTTAAAGCGATTCACGGGGGCGCGGGAGGTATGGACAAGGGAGAAATAGATTGAGGCCACGTCCTCTGCCGTCGCACTAATCTGAAGCTTCCTGCGTCAGAGTCGGAGCAGGACGTACAGGAATTTGTCTCGGTGACTTTGTCTCTTAAATATTAATACAGCGGCGGTAGTGACATAGAGCAGGGACAGCTGGACCCTCACATATGATGCAAAAGGACTGTAAGACCTGCAACACGCAGCACACAATGTACTGTACATATAGATAGGAGAGGACACGACGGTACAGTTATGTCAGAAAGGATGTTTTGACCCACTTTTACAGTACAGCGGCTCGTTTCACAAGAAGAATAAAAAGTACAGTTGTGGATATATCAGGATGTAGTTATATATTTATAGAGGAGATGACAAAAGTGTTACAATCATTGTAGTATAACAGGTCTAACAGGTTAGATTGACTACATTGAAAATACAGGCGTCAACCTCAGTGCAACTAAAGTGAGTAAACCTGTGACCACTGACACTAAAGTGAACAAGGTTATAACAGAACATCAGTTTTCTCAGTTTGAGTTCATGGCTCCACGTGATGATGATGATGATGATGATGATGAGGAGGAGGAGTTGCCCTGAACAAGTAAGAAACCAGATTGTGAGACTTCATAAAGATGTGAGAGCGATACAAGATCATCAGTAGGCTGCAGCAGTGGTCAGGAGGTACCTGCCCTACCCCTAACCCTAACCCAGCAGTCAGGAGGTACAGGAGGACGCATACCACCAATAACAGAAGGTGGCGGCGGCGGCGGTCGTCCTCGTGAAACGTTGGCACGCGCCTCGCAATGAAAAACAGACGGGCGAGCGCTTCTGACTTGGCACGAGGACGATCTGTGCAAACTGGTGTTTCAGTGACTGCTCAGACAGCGTGAAGGACGTTACATGAAGTCAACCTCAACGGCAGACGTCCAAAAAAAGAAAAACTATCGCTTACAAAACAGCACAAAACTGCCAAAGATTCAACTTTGCCAAAGAAACATGAAAAGAAGGCTGATGAATATTTTTGGCGGCACTTTCTTTGGTCAGATGAAACCAAAATAAATGAGTTTGGATCAGACGGGGTCCAGCGTGTTTGGCGTGGACCTGGCCAGGACTACCACAGTGACTGCATAGTGCCGAGCGTTAAACACGGAGGAGGGAGTGTGTTGATACGAGGCTGCAGGAGAGACGACATTTATAGATGAAACTATGAAAGTACTGAATGAAAAGATGAATCCCTTTAAGAAGGTTGACAACATGACAATGATCCCAAACTAAAACTATGACCTGGCCCAGTATGACCCCTGACCTGAATCCAATAGAAAACCAGTCTCAGCAGTGGTTGTTGTAGACTGGTATCATCCTGTCCAGGACGATCAATCTCATCAAAAACAAGGACGAGCAAATAAAATATTAAAAAATAAAAGAACAGAGTCTCACTAATGAAGGATGAGTTGACTTCTGTTGCAGTTCGTTCTTAAATAAAGACCTTTAATTATAGTTTAACGAGTCAATGAATCGGCTTCATTCTTCCTGGGTTTTTTTCTAAAAACAAATAAATGTGTATTAAATGAGCAGGATTTGTAATTACTTAACATTTCAGCGATACTAACTAGCCTTTTGCTGCTACTCTGTTTACTTTGTGCTGGATGTCTCTACTAGAGAGACGTGACCTTACTTTAGACGAGGGGTGTGCTCGAATACAAATATGATATTCAGCAAAGCACAAATAATGTTTTTGTTTTTTTTCGAATATTTGTTTCATACAAATATTTTAAAAATTATTTGTTTTCGGGAAGAGAAAGGTCGGTTACATCACTATCTCAGTGTCTCTCCTCTGCTCCGCTCTGACGTCTATCAGTAGGTCTCAGTGAGGGGAGTCACATCCACCTGCTGCATGACGCACATTTCCTTATTTGGACATCACTCTCGGAGTTGGGGGTGTTCCCCAGAGATAAATGTGGGGCAGTGTCTCAAATTAAAAGGGTAATAAAAACAAAAACAGGATTTTTTTAAACCTCTTTCCACTTTTATTCAAATACAGATACAGATACTGGACCCTGTGCACATCCCTAGTTTAGACGTGACGGGGACTCCGGCTAACGTTAGCGCTAGCGTAGCCTTGTCGATGGATGTTCGTCCCTTTTTCGCCAGCAGGGTTCGCTGTTTACCCGGAGACCCCGACATGGAGGCTAATCTGAGGCTGCTGTGACATCATCATGTCGTTTTTCCATCTTTTCCAGAGGACGTCCAATCAGCTCAAACGACGCAGACTGACTGGCTGTTGTCATGTTTATTTCTACTGTGTGATAGGCTGTTAGATTGATCTATATCGAGTAAAAAACGTCTGAAGTTTTATCATCGTTAGACATCATTTTTATCACAATCCCGTATCGAGCTCGTTTTATCGACCAGGCCTACCCAAAATAAATGAAAATAGGATAAAAGCAGTAAAACATAGTGAAATTAGAAACATAAAACTTTGGATTAACACTTAAAGAAGTGATTTAAAAGATGCTGATCAGCTTCCTTATTATCGTTAAAAAAATATTGATTATAGCTGCTTTAACAACAACAAATTAACACAACAGTAATAGATACCAGGAAGCTGAAAGCGTGTCTGGCTGCTAGATGGTGGTGGCAAATGAGATCATGTGATGCTGTAATTTAGGTGAACTGTCCCTTTAAGTGAAGTACACCGACTCAACCTCATACAGTTAAATACAAATATTTACTGTTGTGGAGTGACGATCACCTCTGGGCCTCAGTACAAACACACACACACACACACACACACACACACACACACACAGTAGAGCTGGTAAGTATCAGGTGGATGATGGATGGAGGATGAGGTCAGTCCTGAGGGGGATCCAGACTCTCTGGAAAAGACCTGTTGTCTCTCTCTCTGTGAGTCTCTCTCCCCGCTGTGCTGCAGAGTCCTCTGATGATCTCATCCGCTCACTCACAGAGCCGACACACACACACACACACACACACACACACACACACACACACGCCACATCCTGGGGAAAACACGGCCGGTGATTCCCTCCTTAAAGGAGCTTCATAACGTCGCCGATGGCTCATCAGGATGTTTTGTTTATGACTGTAAATAAACATCCATGTGTCAGTTTGTAAATCAAATCGCATCCACTACAAAAAAAAGACTGAAGATGGTTTTTTTTTCTGCTGAGTCATGTTTACACAGAGCAGCGTCTGATTGGCTCCTCCTCCCCCGGGCGGGCGTTATGGGGACAGACGTGAGCCGCAATTTGCGTCAAAACTCTTCTTCTTTGAGTCATATCTCGGTCTTTTTTAGTTTCGGTGTGACTTACACGTCCCGAGGACACGATCGTCTTCTGATGTGCATCATGGAATCTGCTGCAGAAGTTTTCTTCAGTATCACAGTAATCCAGCGAAAGTCGTCCATGTTTCACTGCAAACAGGAGCTGCTAATTATTAATTACTAGAATAATATCAGCTGAAACAAACTTCCTGTTTACATCCGAGGAGCTTGATTATCCCTCGAATCGATGTAAGACGAGGAGCAACGGTTATAGATGTTGATGGAATATTATGGTTTCATTCTTATTATGTATTAATTTATTTCACACCACTACAGACGGATAAAAATCACACCAGCAGCATTTTTTTTTTTTTTAATTAGAGGTTTTATTATATTATTTTTTTCCCTCCATGTTTCTTTGTTGGCTTTTGTTTTTTAACAGTTGCTGATTATTAATATAAGATTAAGATGGACAGTTATTATCATCAACCGTCATCCACGCCTCGTTTGTCTAAAAAAAATATTTTTAATCATCTATTTCAATAATTAATCTAATTCTATATGAGGGCTAAAAAAATTATTATTGTTTTTTCAGGGTTTTTTTTTCCAGTTTTAGTAAAAATAAAAGAAATAAAGTGTGAACAGGTGTTATTAATCAGTGAAATGTCATTAATTAGCTTCCATGTTATAATGCTGGAAGTCTATAAGATCCTCATGTTACACCTGTAATATTTACCTGTATGACCTGATGTTTACTCAACATGTGGGAGGAAGCAGCAGGATGATTACATGTCGTTTTAATTAACATTCATTTATAAATGTTGCTCAACTCTTAACTCACCGCTGCTTCGTTGGTTGTTAGTGACACTTTTATACCTTTTTATTACCTAAAAACTCAGTGTTTCATTAAGTAACTTGCTACTAAAGTCATATTTTTAGTTATGACTTGGTGTATCAGCTTCATTTGAGCAGCACAGCTGGATCTTTCTTCTTCTTCTTCTTCTTCTTCTTCTTCTTCTTCTTCTTCTTGAACAACCTCTCAGCTGTTCTTCATGTATCCAGATTCCTCCTGTTGGTGGATACGACGCTGTCAGAACTATATCGCGGAGTCGCTCTCGTGTGACGTGTTTGCGTAGCTGAACTTGTTGCAGCTGCTGCATCAGGTTTGTTTTGGTTCCTCCTGCCATCTGCAGGTGGCGCCTAACGGACAATTTATTAAACACAATCTAGTATAAACATGTTTATTTCTGCTGTAAAGTTGGACACTTTAACATGGAGGTCTGTGGGGATTGACTCGCTTTTAGAGCCTCAAGTGGTCATTTAAGGAACTGCAGTTTCATTTTACAGCCCCGGATGTTTCCCGCTTGAATGTTCCTCACAGTACAACGGTTGTTCGTAGAAAAACAAGGTAACATAACGTCTCTTTCTTGAGAACAGAAACTCTCGGTGTAGTCGAGCCTTTACGGTTCATCACTGCATCCCTCCTCTACTAGTGTTGAAAACCAGCCGACATACAGAAAAAGCTATTAAAATACTGTATTTAATCATTAATATTTTGACCCCGTGTGTGTGTTTAGGGCAGCAATAAACAATGATTTTAATTATCAATTAACCTGTTTGATTGTTTTCTTGATTAGTGGAATAGTTGTTTGGTTTATAAAATATCAGAAAATTATGAAATATGTTTATATTTGCTGTTTCATAAAGGTCAACGTGACACAAAGATGTTCAGTTTACTGTCATTGAAGACGAAAGAAACCAGAAAATATTCACATTGTAGAAGCTGAAACGAGAGAATTTGACAGATTATGAAAATCATCATTAGTTTTAATAGTTGATAACTGATCGATCAATCAGCTTTAGTGATGTTAGTGAACTCTGGTTCTTTCAGAAGCAGCTTTTTGTCCGTCACAGGCAGCCGTCGGCTCATCGGTCGTGGATCGAAAGGTCACCGGCGATCAAGGTCAAAGTGACCGTCTGAACTTCGAGCACGGTGGCGGCGGCGGCGAGCTTGTAAAACCAGAGCGACGCCGTGAGGTTCAGTGTTTTTTTTTTAGTCTGGGTGTTAAAACAGAAGCTGAGCGGAGAGAATCTGCTGCTGATCAGATGTAAAGAGTCTTTCTCACTCTGTGTTTTTCTGACAAAGAGAGAGCGAGAGACAGACGGACGGACAGAGAGAGCTGTCTGTCTGTCTCTCGCTCTCTCTCTTTGTCGCTTTTTCTTTTTGGCACATGTTGCCACGGTAACCGCCTCCTCTTTTTTTTTTTTTTTTTTTTTTTTTTTTTTGGGCCAAGTTGTATTGGTGCAGTTTTTTAAGGCCCATACTGGGCTCCGTCGCTCCTTCCCCCCCCTTACACACACAAACACACACACACACACACACACACACACACACACACACACACAAACACACACACACACACCTCTGCTGTACCTGTTCTGAATGAATCCATCTCTCTAAAACACACACACACACACCATCATGCCTTCACACCTGCCGTCATACACACACGTGCAGAAGATCCAGTTTGTCTTCAGTGTGTTTGTTTATTTCTCTCTCTCACACACACACACACACACACACACACACACTCTCCCCATCACTGACATCTCTCTCTCTCTCTCTCTCTCTCTCTCTCTCGTTGTTGTTGTCAGGTTCAACAGGAGATTACCCAGAGTGCCGCTGGCCTGAGGATCATCCAGAAAGGAGAAAAAAGAAGAAGAAGAAGAGTGACGGAGCGTGAAGATCGAGGACGACGCGACAGTGACAGGAAGAGGTGGAGCCTCAGGAAAAAAAAGTCCCTCCCCCTCTCTCCGGTGAAGCCCCTCCCCCTCTGAGGAAGTGCAGTGAGTAGCGGCCGAGAGACGTCCGATCGTTATCTGTGAAATTAAAATCCGATGCTCTCTTTACTTCTTCTCCTCCTTCGCTGCTGCTGCTGCTGCTCTGCTTTCAGACAAACAGCAACGTTTCACTGCATCGGAGAGTGAAAATGACAACGTGTGAATGTGATTAATTGTCACTTTTACCTGCACTGAGCGTCACTTTCTCTCTGACGGTTAAACTGACAGCAGCAAACACCGTCAGCTGTCACTAATTAATGTTAATTCTGTGAGTAAGTTTCTTAAGTTCTCCAACAGAGTGATGCATCTTCTTCTTTCTTTCACATTATATCAATTATTGAAGCTTATAAACTTTACATTTTTGAACCAGAACCTTTAGTATTTGGATCAAGTAGCTTGTTGGATCAGATTAAAGTGTCAGATACTTAAATCCATCTGTGAAGCAAAGATCTTTTATTTTGAAACTCCTGAACTGACTACAGACAGATAGGTCCAGTTGTATTCAGTTTAGAGTGTTTAGTTCAGTAAACTAGCAACAAAAGAGGCTTTTTAATAGATGTTGTAGTTGAAATGTTTCATCTAAAAATGGAGAAGCTACATCTTTAGCGTCACTGGATAATGTGATGAGACGCTGCCAAGTTTTGGTCGGACGGTTTTGTCTGAGACTGAATCCTTGGGAGGAAAAAACACATTATGTCTGGATGTGTACAACCTTGTGTTAAACACCTGCGATGTCTAAAAGCTCACACATGTTGGACTGAGAGGTAAACGCCATCATTCTGGTGTCAGATATTCGCCCCGAGGTCTCTGCTTCTGTTGGTTTAACGGCGTCTCTGCAGGACGGAGGAGCGGGAGGAGGATGCTTTGTGTTTGTGGGAACAGAAGAGATGCGACTCTCTCCTGTTAGTTAAAAACGAAGAAGAAGAAGTAAACTGGTCACATGATGCTGTTGCAGGTGATGGTGTGTTATGGTGAGTGAAGGCCTCCGTTTGTTGCAGAAATGGAAGCTCAGACTTTCTTTTTTTTGTTGTAAATCTTCCAGAAACCGGATTTAAATCTAATTCTAATAATTTAATGGCGGCGTCGGATGCTTTCGATCGCTGCTGTGTTAAAGTGTTTTTTTTTTTCTAACTAATGAATATGCTTTGCATGTCATTCAGAGCTGCGTTAATACCTACTTTGAATAAGAGTGATTGACGTCAGTTCACTAACTAATTCCATGTGGAGGTTTTGTAAATCAGACTTTGGGGCGTTTCAGCGTCTGACATTATTTGAGTGTCAGTTGTTTCCTTCTCAGATTCTTTCACCGCAGCTTTTAAGTCCAAAAGCATCCGAATGAATTAGAAACCTGAGAAGCAATTTTGTAAAAGCGTAAAGAAAGTGTGTGTCCTAAATGGAGAAAGCAGATGTTAAAGTGGGAGCCGTCACTGTGTCGTACATCAACCTTCATTGTTTAAGTCATTTGAGTAAAAATACCAATTCAAGCTTCTTAAATGTGACTAAATTGAATTTATTTGGGTTTTTAGACAGTTGGTGGGATAATTTGACTTGTTCTTGGATTTTATTATTAGGATTCCACCACAGACTGTATATGCAGATGGACGTAGCGAGGTGTGACGTCTCCTGTTGGTTTCATTGGAGCCGGTTTGAAGCCCAGAGTTGCAGCTTATGGTCGGCGCCATCTTTTCCTGTTTGTAGCCAAAACCCTCCAGATAAGGAGTGCAGGTTGTTTTCTTTCATGCTCAGAAAACACACAACCCGCTACCTCAGACCCAAGCTAACGTTAGCTTACTGGGAACACCGAGCGCTGCACACTTGGGCTAACGTTAGCTACTTTAGCTATATTGTGCTAACAGGGCAGGTATCATAAGCTACTATAAGTCTTCAAATCCTATTAATGTATCAATAATTTCACAAAATGACCAACAGCACACTCATTAGAGGGTCTGAATTGAGGAATTGAGACCAGAATGACTAAGTTGACCCAAGCTAACGTTAGCTTACTGGGAACTCGGAGTGCTGCACACTTGGGCTAACGTTAGCTACTTTAGCTATATTGTGCTAACAAGGGCAGGTATCATAATCAAGTAACATTAAACCTGCTCTCCCCCGGAGCAGGTTATGTCACAATAGCAGCCACAATATGTCTTCAAATCTTATTAATGTATCAATAATTTCCAAAATGACCAACAGCACACTTATTAGAGGGTCTGAATTTAGAGATTGAGATCAGAATGACTAAGTTGCTTCAAGATGTTGGAGCTGCTGCTGGGATTCTCCTGTATTTTCTGACATGTTACAAACTCTTGGATGAAGTAAAACAATTATAAAAT